>NW_014030907.1:0-1046 GCF_001186125.1 Sphaeroforma arctica JP610
ACACACACACACACACACACACACACACACACACACACACACACACACATATATATATATATATACTATATGCATATCTATATATATATATATAGATATACATATATATATATTTATATATATATATATATATAGAAATGAGTATTGAACATATACAGGCATAGAAAAATCCGGTCCAGATCTTGTTGGACACGATTTTCGGCGTCTACTGATGCACGGTAAACTTGTTATCTCCCCCATCAATCAATCGATACAATCACATCCCGAATCATTTTATGCGTCGTCGTGGGCGCGGTGTGCACTTACCCCCTTTTTAAGTGCAGATCAATATCCATGAATGCCTGTCTAGTCCCACGCGCACCGGACTGGTGCAATAGTTGGACACCGCACATATGTCCACACACTCTTGTAATGTGACCTGAACTTATTTGCAGACCCTTGTATATGTACACACACTCCCAGATACGCACACCCACTCACATTGATGTCTACACTATGTGAGTCATTGACAAACCATGCAAACAAGCAATACACGCACCATCAAACGCGTGTTGTACACACGGGTTGATCACTTTTCACACTTCACCGCTCACCCACGCTTATATAGAAGTGCACGGAACCTCCGCCGCCTGGCTTCCTTCTTTCACTATCTAGATCTTTGTAAAAGTAAATATAGTCCATTCACTACCTACAACCATGTAAAGCTAAACATAATCTCTTCATAAATTAGAACCGTTGTATAGGTAAATGTAATGCACCTGTGCTTATGTATATCACTACGTACCCGTCCCTTTTACAGGGCCTGGTGGATAGTGTGTTTGGAATGTTCACGCTGTACGGAGCTCTGGCGTTGATGTCGCAAGTGCTGGTGACCTCCAGTTTCTTTCAGTACGAGAACGAGACAGAGACTGATAACACGCAGGAGAGTAATACAATGACAGATGCACTGGACGATGATCAATTAGAGGATAAAGTCAGCCAGAAGGTCAAGTCCGAGCCATTACCAAATGTATGCTGTGTTCTGAGGGTCATATGTACCTTTGTTT
>NW_014030906.1:0-1046 GCF_001186125.1 Sphaeroforma arctica JP610
GTTGCCCCATCTAACGGGACTATGGTTCATCCAGTCAGCGTTACACAGAACCCGACTGACTTAGAAGAGCTCGAGAAGTAACTTATAGAGCAAATGAGCATACTTATAAGATGGCTATTCGTGCAGGGCTTGATCACCCGGCGCTGAAAGAAACCATACGTGAAGTATACCGACGCTGTACTGATTGTGAAAAGAACCAGATCAAGCGCTACGGTTGGGCACCCCTAAAAAGTGTGACAGAAGACCAACCGATGCGCCGAGTCATAGTCAATTTGGTTAAACTCCCGCGATCCAAGCATACTGGCGATGTATATATCTGTCATTTCTTATGTGTGGCTTCGGGCTATAACTTGCTTTATGCAATACAGTGAAGCGCCCGCCAACAGTGGCAGAGTTATGCTATCACGTCTTTAATGACTTCGGTTTCCCCCGAGTACTATGTTCTGATAACGGTAGTGAGTTTTGTACCGACGTGATGGAGGCACTTATACTCGTATCAGGCATGACCCATAGGTGTGGTGTTCCTAATAAACCTCAAACGCAAAGTGCAAATGAGACACGTCATAGAGAATTAAAGAAGCTATTGCGTACCGCACTAGGTGGCGTTGAGGATATGTGGCCTTATCATTTGAAATGGGTTCAGACTCAAATGAATAACTGCATGAAACCTCAAACTGGAACACTCCCGTTTCACTATTTCTTTGGCCGCTATAGTGAATTACAAGCAATGTTTGACAAAACTGCGCCCGAGAAACACGTTACTCCATGGCTACAAAATATCGAGCATATGCAGAACGTTGTTTACCCCTGTTTACTCGGGCACAAAAATCGTGTCCTACTTAAAGCGTATGACCGATGGAATAACACTAAGAACATTGTTCAGTTCAAAGCTGGTGATTATGATAACATTATAAATCGCAATGCCAACGTTACCGAACTATCTTCTAAGACATTTAGGACCTTTCATTATTTCCTACCATGATGAGAAGAGTGATACTTGCGAAGTGAATAACATAGATGGTACTAGCGCAACTAATCTAGGCACT
>NW_014030905.1:0-1046 GCF_001186125.1 Sphaeroforma arctica JP610
TACATACCTACTAATACAGATAAGTATATCATTTAAACGTATATTAAACATATGATCGTAAAAAAAGTACATACTGGATTTTTTAGGCAGGATCACACTCCAGAACGACAGTAAGAGCCTCTGGAGGTATGCGCGAGTGTAAACTGCGTACAATATATGGTATTGCAAGGTGTGTTGCTGACCATCCCATTCAGAACTCACTGGACAGCTTATGTACTAACACACTGCATTCATCTCCCTGACTACCCGCCTGCGCGAATGTCTTGCAGGTGAAATGGAGTTGGCCATAGTGTGGTCCAATAGACCGGGAGTCGGGGGCAGTGAGGACGGGCGAAGGGCAAGCCTGTTTGGGGATAACAGGAGCAATCTAGGAGACAACAGGAGTAGCATGGGCGACAGGAGGAGTCGCTTTGGGAGCATGTACGGAGATGGGAGTATTCGGAGTAGGCACGAATCTACTCTGAGGAGGAAGGACAGTCTAGCGAGTGTAGTGAGTAGGGCGTCGCGCCGGTATAGTGTAGTAGGAGGTAGGGACCAGACGGAGAGCCACGTGTCTGACCAGTTACGAGGGATGAATGCCATATGATGAATTTACCTACCGCGTTATGGGTGCAGTAGTGTGTATAAGAGCCGAACCTACGCTTGTGCAGGTAAAACGGTTGGTGGTCTGGTAGAGATAGTACTGACGCAGATGATTGTAGTGTAGTGGATAGTAGTAGGCTCACGGCGAGCGATGGGAAGAGGTGTGTGTATATAGATACAATGCGTAATATAAGCCAATTTAGAACTTAATTTAGGTGGAGAGGAGGTCCTCTGAGATGCACATATGGACTGATTAAAGACGGACAAGCAAAGCTTGCTGGATGATGTAACCAGAATAGAAAAACATGAACAGAAGTAAAGACGGAAATCAGAGAACGACACAACTTATGCACGTGTTTTGTACATCCTTCTGTAGCTGGATATATATGATATGTAGGCATGTATATATACACATTATATGTATACATATATATGTGTATATACAAAAATTTATATACAATATA
>NW_014030904.1:0-1046 GCF_001186125.1 Sphaeroforma arctica JP610
AAATAACGCATCCCCTTAACAAATACATATACCCTCAACAAATACGTATACCCTTAACAAATACGTACACCCTCAACAAATACGTATACCCTTAACATATACGTATACCCTTAACAAATACGCATCCCCTTAACAAATACATATACCCTCAACAAATACGTATACCCTTAACAGATACGTATACCCTTAACAAATACGTATACCCTTAACAAAAACGTATACCCTTAACATATACGTTTACCCTTAACAAACACGCATACCCTTAACAAATACGTATACCCTCAACAAGTACGTATACTCTTAACAAATACGTATACCCTTAACAAATACGTATACCCTTAACAAATACGCATACCCTTAACAAATACGTATACCCTCAACAAGTACGTATACTCTTAACAAATACGTATACACTTAACAAAAACGTATACCCTTAACAAATACGTACATCCTCAACAAATACGTATACCCTTAACAAATACGTATACCCTTAACAAATATATATACCCTCAATAAATACGTATGCCCTTAACAGAACGCAAATGAAGGTCTCAGTATCCCTTTGTGTACACGTATTCACTCAGCCGCAAGGACGTGCATGACTTCGACTTGTCTGTGTGATTCATTCTGTTTATGTACCTGTACACGCACGGCAGATTCTCATTTGCAGATGATACCAACCATGCCGACAATACAACATACTATATGATATACATGCACACTTACAGGCATACATAACATATACATATATACATACATAGGCATTAAATACATATACAAGTTACATACATATAATATAATATAAATAGAAATCTCTGTATGTATATGTACTTGAGATTTCCAGATACGTGCACAGCCAATTTCATTCGGTAAACTGACAAGTGTGTGTATTTGTAGCTTCGACCCACACATATACACACGACTGTACCCTCAATTCTCAAATATATCAATGTATATGTTCTTAATTAGATACATCTCACATACAACCATACCCTCAATCCGTTCTCAAATATAACAATGTATATTTTCATATCCACATACATCTC
>NW_014030903.1:0-1046 GCF_001186125.1 Sphaeroforma arctica JP610
CGTCACATGTACATCCTTAGTATACACCTCGTTGTAGTGTCTATATATATATATATATATATATAGTGTATTATAGCGTTGAACTTGTGGAGCTTCCGTTAAAAGTTGTCTCCGTTCGTGGCGTATTTGGTTAAGTTCTGTACATCAATCTCATGAACTCAGAACAAACATTCGCTCGTACTATGGGGCAGCCAGTACGCGCGCTTGAGCGGATGAGTTTCCGCATTTAAAGTGAAGTGTTCGATATGTTACTGTAGATGATAGCAGTCCCAGCCTATCGCGCGCACATGTTCAACTGCAGCCGCTCCGCCCACATACACTCAATCCGGCATTTGCTAAGCAACGCGTATATACTCCTGACGTATATAGATCCTCGCACGTGTAGGTAATGAAGTACTTCTTTGATACCTACTTACCTACTTACCTACAGACAAGGGCCTTCTGGAGGGGTCTGTGCGTGTTGGTGGTAAAGTCTTGGGCGCCAATGTTCGCTACATGCTGGGCTATGTAGATCAGGACGATCATCTCATACGCACACTCACACCGAAGGTAGGTGACTCTAGTCAGGTACTTGTACCGAACAATTGTCTCGATGTGTGTAGCAGTAGATGTAATGGGCCCATTTGCATATCAATATCACTGTCTGATATCCTCAGCACAGCTACGGCTGCCTATCGCGTCCCAACAGAATCTGATTCCTCTTCGCTCACTCTTCTTATACCGCTAAGACCCTCCCGTATTCCTTTTGACACCCTTTTGTCACCCGTCTCTGTGGCTGTAGGAGAGTCTAATGTACTCCGCACGGCTGCGACTACCTGATGCGGTGTCAGACGAAGTGGTCACTCGCGTAGTGGAGCATGTCATCAAGAGCCTCAACATGGAAGCCTTTGCAGATACTCTTATAGGTGTGTGAAACGCATCTAGATTGTATTGGGTTTGAGGGTTTGGTTGAAATATGTATGCATGTATACGCAGGTGAAACGTTGAGTACGTATGTATGCACAGGGAGACTAGTACATAGGGAAAAATAAGATATGTATTTTAAC
>NW_014030902.1:0-1045 GCF_001186125.1 Sphaeroforma arctica JP610
CATGGACAATATATGAACACACACACATACATACATATAACGTCAAGCGTCGAAAACGATTCGCTTCCGTGCCTTTCAGCCATTATAAATCCGTACGGAAATGGTTAAAGTGGCCAACGAGGAGTAGAACGGTAGACATACTAGATATATCTATACATGAATACTCACAGAGGTATACGTAGTTCTCAAAACACATCTGCCTGTTAGAGGTTTAGGACTTTAGGGTTACTACTCGGAACTTACAAGGAGTCCTTGATGAACAAGAACAACTCGCAGAAGAAGTGATAGATCACAAGATCAGGCCTCTTAAACCATTTGACAGTTTCCCTTTTCGACTTCATAGACTGTTACGGAGGAATAGTGGCTATGTAAGTGCTTACCATGTGCAAACTACAGCTTACATAAGAAGGTAATGATTCAGCATGATACACACACACACACACATATATATATATATACATAATATATATATATATACATAATACACAAACACAGACACAGACACAGACACAGACACAGACACAGACACAGACACAGACATATATATATATCGTGATAGTAGCATATACAGTATGCAAATCATAATTTATAAATACAGATGGCACATCTGTACGATTTATGCAATATGCATATATTTTTATCACTGCATGATATATACCTATATGCATATGTGTATATGTATATGGCTATTCATATAATATGCATATTTATATATAATAATACAATAATATGTAAAAATATTTATCTAATAATGATCACATATAAAAATATGTATAATAATGTAGTAAAACAGATACCATAACAACGTAAATAGTAATACACACACACACAAACATATATATATATATATATGAATATACCATGTATATATGTGTACACATACATATATATATATATATATATATATATCTATATATATAAATATACACACACATAAAACACACACTCACACACACACACACACACACATATATATATAGTATATATCTTATATATATCAAATACGAAAGAAAATATATGTGAAATAATAATAATAATAATAATA
>NW_014030901.1:0-1045 GCF_001186125.1 Sphaeroforma arctica JP610
ATTGCACGCTCATCCAAAGAGTCGTTGTATGTCTGTGTAACGGTTGTACTCGGTAGTATAGTCAGTCCAACATAATGTCGGGTCTGACGTTACACTATTTAGTGTGGTAGCCATGGGCCTTCTCACATTTATCACATTTTGTAAGTTAGTGTTTACAAGAATGGGCATGCTTTCCGTTCCAGTAACCGTTAGGGGTTAACTGATACATGTCATAACCACATTTCTCATCAGCACATTTCTTAACTTGCTTGTATGCGGGTTCCTTGTGCTCCGCACGCACCTTCTTAACAGGGCGTGCTAATTGAGTAGATTCACGTGGACGTGTATGTCGGGGTCTCTCGTTTGAGGTCTGCCTGGATACATACCCTTGTTCGGTCTGCTCCCGCGGTTTCTTAACAACCGCCTTCTCCTGCGAGATCATTCGCTTCTTAAGAGCGGCTAGCTGATTCTTAAGTTCAGTGTTCTCATACTTATGTGCGATGGCTGGTTTGATTCTGATTCGGGTCGGCTCTCTGAGCTTTCCTTCACATCCTCTCCCTTAAGAGGGTTGTCTCCTTTCTCCGTAATTGGAGTTAGATCCTTCTGAGTGTTCTCATCAGGATTAGTAGGGATCGTCTTAACCGATCCTTTTGAGTCGCTTCTTGGCTTCGTAAACGTAAGCTTCGAAGCAGACGCAATAGTTGGCCCGCGGGCTCTTTCGTCAGGGGACTTCTCTCTTAATAGAGTGTCTTCACCCTTATCTGTTGTATTGTCCTGGTTATTAATACCAGTAGCAATGATTTCGGTTACGGATTGGTTGTCCTCGTCTGCGGTCGCGTTAAATGCGGCTGCAGCAGCGGCGTCTCTCTCCATCTTCTTCTTTTCAGCTCTACGCTTCTTAGAAGGAGTATTGTCTTTCTTGGTCATAATCTTAACTTATGACTGCTAGCTGGCCTCTTAAGGACTAGCTTGGACCAGAATTTTTTTGTGGTAGTTTTCTACCTTTACGTTTAAGTAGTCCTAAGTATTAATACCTTTGCTAACTTTAAAATGTGTAAGATTCGGT
>NW_014030900.1:0-1045 GCF_001186125.1 Sphaeroforma arctica JP610
GTGTGTGTGTGTCGTGTGTGTGTGTGTGTGTGTCGTGTCGTGTGTGTGTGTGTGTGTGTGTGTGTGTGTGTGTGTGTGTGTGTGTGTGTGTGCGTGTGTTTGTGCGTGTGTGAATGTTTGTGTTTGTGTGTATTTGTGTTTGTGAGAGTGTTTGTGCTATGGGTATGTGTAAATGACTTATATCTGAACATTAAAGAACATATGGATCCGTCGTGACCCCAAAACGTTTGAACACTTGCCCCTTCAATTGAAAACACATACGACCAAAGAAACGTACTGAATAACATTCCACTAGCCAAATAGACTCACAACGTACCAAACCACTTAAACACACATTCATGGTGTGATACAAGCTGCACAGACAGCATCACAATCGTTCGCCAGATGGTCTCTCAACGTATCTTACCACCTTCAACAGCATATGCGACGTATTACTTACCCCACCAATCGTGGGCGAGTAATACATATACCAAAACGTATATACAGCTTCCGTGATTCAAGTCCGCGTATACAGCAAAACATTCCAAAGCAATATTCAACCTACAATCCCACCTGTAGTGTAATAATATTCTACTTACAAGCGTATCAATAGTACAATACATTAAATACATACATAACAACGGTGTACTACTTACCCCGCCAATCGTGCGTGCACGCGATCGCACGGCCGATGCCAAAGCAGCATCCACACATGTATCAAATTCTGTCTCAGCAGCATAAGCTCCGTCAGATGTAGGCGCCGAATCATATGCATTCCTTGATCGGAATGTCGTTTTACCTATCCCTTGTTGTCTGTGGAGTTGATCTGTGGTAGTATTGCTCTCACTGTGTATTTCATGTACGTTGTTCGTATCATCACCTTCGCTGAGTGTTGTACGGATGGCATCAGCCCTGTCAGACTCTCGAATGGACATTGTATTATGAAGTTACAGTATAGACTCATGAGGCAGAACTTGTCAATGTGGATACTCAGCCAGATAATTATATACATATATATATATATGTGTGTGTGTGTGTGTGTGTGTGTGTGTGTGTGTGTGTGTGT
>NW_014030898.1:0-1043 GCF_001186125.1 Sphaeroforma arctica JP610
GTCACATTCACTGCCGGCCATCGCACAAAGATTGCCATAGCAGGAATCATCTGCAAGGTAAGAGTGGTGTGAGCAGAAAAGTGAAAGATTCAATCCAACGATTAGCATTTTCCAAGCATTTCGTACTCGATACAGGTCAAGATAGTAATTGACTGGGATGCAACAGTGACATTAGCACTTCATTATCTTCTCATCAAGTGGTATTCAGAATATGAAAAGCGAGACCGTAAAACTCACCGCATGTGGTAGGTGAATCACCATGCATCGTGTAGTTCACCGCACATTCGGTGCATTTAACCAAATCTTCATCAGGCACACAACTCGCACAGTTGGCGGTTTCAGTTGCGATGTTACACGCTGTTCACGTAGCAAGCGTAGTAAAATAAAAACAAAATAAAATAAAAATGAAAAGAAGAATGAGCAATGGGATATGCGGTGTGAGAAAGTACTCACTCTTGCCTTATAAAGAACCTATAATATACAAGGTTGATCGGTGTATTGTTGTTGTTTGTTGTTTTGAAGCCCGCACCAAGCAAAAGTATACGTACCTATGCAATTGATTCCATCCTAACGGTATCCTTCAACACATTGAGTGCAAAAGAGCTGCATTCCGTCTCCAATATCGGCAAAGGTACAACCAATGCACAACGGGTTGATCGTTGCGCACTCGGCAGAAGGTGTCATGGTAGGCATTGGTGTCATTGTGGGTGATGCTGTCATCGTAGGTGATGCTGTCATCGTGGGAGATGCTGCCATCGTGGGAGATGCTGTCATCGTGGGAGATGCTGCTATCGTGGGAGATGATGTCATCGTAGGAGATGCCGTCATCGTGGGAGATGCTGTCATAGTAGGTGATGCTGTCATCGTGGGAGATGCTGTCATCGTAGGTGATGCTGTCATCGTGGGTGATGCCGTCATCGCGGGTGATGCCGTCATTGTGGGAGATGCTGTCATCGTAGGAGATGCTGTCATCGTGGATGATGCCGTCATTGTGGGTGATGCTGTCATCGTGGGTGATGCTGTCATCGTGGGTGATGCTGTCA
>NW_014030897.1:0-1043 GCF_001186125.1 Sphaeroforma arctica JP610
TGTGTGTGTGTGTGTATAATTTGTATGTATGTATATATACAAAACATGCATATGAACACAGATACAAAACATACATATACAAAACATGCATATGAACACAGATACAAAACATACATATACAAACAGATGAAAAAAATGCATATATACATCGATATAAATCATACATATACACAACACAGGTAAAAAACATGAATATACACACACATACAAAACCTTTATATACACAGATAGAAACACATACATACACACAAATACATAATACAAATATACATACACATACCAAACATACACACACCGATACAAATCATACATACACAAACAGACACTCAGATAAAGCCCACCTGAGGCCTATTGGTAGCTCCAATGACAATGACTTGTGTGTCTGTGTCGTTGCTTAGTCCATCCCACAGACTCATGAACTGTGTCTTCAGCATTGCGGTAGCCTCGTGGTCAGCCTGACGCCGTTCACTCAGTAGGGAGTCGATCTCGTCGATGAAGATGATGGTCGGTTCGATCTACGGGGTGTGATAAGGTAGGTAGGAATAAGCGCACTTGATTGGTTGGCTGTGTGTATTGTTTTTGGGTCAGGACAAACTGCCAGACCAATCCTTGCCGGTCCTTTTTCTGTGATAGTAGGTGCAGTCTATAACGCGGTAAGCCGAGGAGTGAGTCACCACTCGTACACACCCCCCACACATGACGACAATGGACTTAAACCTTCAACCCTAACAACACTTACGAAGACTAAAACCTCCCTACACATATTACTACACACAAGTGTAAGCAATAATCATACACACACAGGCTTGCGACATATGTTGCAGCTTACCTTTTCCGCAAGACAAAACCATCCGTGCCCCAGTTGATGCGTCTCTCTATACTATTTATCCGTAAACGTGGCCGCTGTGAATTGTTGAATGCACAGGGCGACTCAAAAGACAATATATGTATATATATATATATATGTATATATATATAAAGATATATATTAAAAGATATATATGTATATATATATGTATATATATATGAATATATATACATAA
>NW_014030896.1:0-1043 GCF_001186125.1 Sphaeroforma arctica JP610
TATATATATGCGTGTGTGTGTGATTGTGTGTGTGATTATGTGTGTGATTATGAGTGTAGGTATATGTATGTATATATATATATGTATGTGTGTTTGTGTGTGTGTATGCGTGTGTGTGTAGTGTGTGTGTGTGTGTGTGTGTGTATGTATATATATATATCAATATGGATTGTAGTGAGGAGATAGTGCATGAGATAAGGAATGGAGGAGATCCACGCTGGCTTGTTGCTGAGCAAGGCGCAATAGACGACTGGGAGTGATTGGATGCTTTGTTGCAAATTAGACGGTTGCTATTTTACTATATTTAGGAGCAACGGATTGGTGGAAGTAGGGATATTTGCTATTTCGTACTATATCGGTTGTTTTTGGATGTTGGATATAACGGATGTTCTCAGTATGAGTGATATATCGGATGTTTATGCATTTATGTGATATGGGTTGGATCTTTGTGAGTTTGCTAAGGTGAGGTGGTGCAAGTGGCATGGTGTGACGGAGGTGCTGATTGTGTTGGCTCTAGACTATCAAAGTTGTGGGCGTGTACCTTTGATGAGACACAACCGTCTGCGTATATGAAATCTCGCACATCTACAAACAATGAATTCAGATACGCACAACTTATGCATACGATCGTTTGATTGTGCACCTCTGCATATATTCGAATTTACAGTTTTCTTCCATATGTAAAGAATCGAAGTTCAACTTACTCTTGTTCGTAAAATACGATTGTCTTTACAGATACTAGACGCGCACAAAGCGTGTGAAAGCGTCATGGCCAAATCAGCATCTGCCAGGCAAGGCAAGAGCACAACAAAGGCATCAGGCCCAAAAAAATCGGATCAAACGGCAGTATCGCATCAAAATGTGGATTGGGGTCGTACTCAGTTCGGTCATGCAGGTACGAGTGCTCTGCTCAACCGATATCGAAGACACACGAAGACTGTCAACTGTGTTGTTTGGCAACCGTTTCTGAAGGAGTCAGCCGACAATAAGGTGTGGCTCATGATTTCAAAGTCTTCGTTACTCCATTTGTGTGTGTATATGTA
>NW_014030895.1:0-1043 GCF_001186125.1 Sphaeroforma arctica JP610
TACATACTACACACACACACACACACACACACACATATATATATATATATATATATAAATATATATATATATATATATATATATACATACACATATATTTAACGTACCTTTCGGATGATCGTCTTCAGTTCTTCCTCGGATAAGTTATTGACCAAATCTGCGGCGGTGACCTCGTCATTGGGGCCCATGCGCATGTCTAAGGGACCGTTGCGTGAGTGGGAGAAGCCTCTCTCCGCAACATCTAGCTGCATAGATGACACCCCCACGTCGAATAGGATAGCGCCAACCGTATCATCCCTGCGACGAATGCATGTTTATACGTGTGTGTGTGTTAATGTATGTTTATACGTGTGTATGTTAATGCATGTTTATACGTGTGTGTGATAGTGCATATTTATACGTGCGTGTGTTACTGTATGTTTATACGTGTGTGTTTGTATCGTTATCTCGGAATGAATAGTTAAGATGATGCGGGATATATATACACGCCCCTCTGTGTCGTTCGTGATTGGCTGGATATACGCAAGTACGTATTCGTACTGTTGTCTCAGTGTTAACGACTATGTCGATGATGTATATACATACGCGCTCTACTGTTTCTCTTTGTGTATGCCAGAGTGTATGTGCATGTGCATTTGTACTGTTGTTTCATTGTTAATATTTATGTTGATGATGTATACACACACGCGCACTTCTGTATCTCCTTCGTGTATGCCTGAGTGTATGTGCATGTGCATTTGTACTGTTGTTTCATTGTTATTTTTTATGTTGATGATGTATACACACACGCGCACTTCTGTATCTCTTTATCTATGCCTGAGTGCATGTGTATGTTCATTCGAATTGCTCAAATCTTTCGGAGGAGAACTGTGCGCGGCTTATCATACAACCAACGCAATCATACATTGAACTGTGTATCCGGCGACCAGAGCCCGTCGAAGCTACAGAATACGATATGCTGCCAAAGAAAACGCACACATGAACTTGATATTCGGAGAAAAGATCAATTCAATTTGAATATTTTTGCCACGCTACTATTTAGG
>NW_014030893.1:0-1043 GCF_001186125.1 Sphaeroforma arctica JP610
TTTATTCTAATTATACATCTTTTAAAACTGCACGAACAGGTTACGCCCATTTCTGTATGCCGTTCTAGACTGCGTAGAGTTGGCTTATTTCGAGCATCGTGACTTCACAGAAGCCGAATTCTGTCAGTACGAGACGCTGTTGGAGGGCGTCATCACAGGGTGGGTGGGTTGTCGTTGTTCACACTTATATGAGAATATGTATATACATACATACATACACGCGCACACACAGTCATATATTATATATATATATATATATATATTATGTGTGCGCCTGAGCATTTGAAGATGCGCTTAGAATGGAGCAGAGTGTGTTGAAAGTGGCATTGCATGATTTGCGAAACGGGTTAAATTGAATGAAACGTATAAAAACGGTTTCTAGGTTAAAGTATAAGAGTGATCTGGAAATTTTGTAGACAAAAGCTGACCTAGCAATCAAATGATGGGTAGGGATTTCATCTGGGGAAACCATGTCGTTTTAGGGTTTACAGGTTTTAGGGGTTTAGTCGGGTCTGTTAAAAGTACCAATTTAGGAAGGCATAATTAACGAGTTTGTGGCACGGCTGGTTTTGGTCCTAATAGAGGTTTCTGAGCAATGATAGGGAGTGCTGGTTAAACGACTAACCGCTCGCTCCTATGGGACGTTGTCATAGAGTTGTGGTTCATCTTTCCTTCTATTCATAAGGTTACAGCAGCGGATATGCATGCGCTGATTCTCATAGTCGCCGTAGATGGATCCATGTTCATGCGAGTTTCCTCCCCAATTCAGATTATGTACCAGCTGATGGGTGGAACATGATTTGGAAAATGAATTTAGGGTGTGGGGCGTATAAATGCAATTTACTCAACAATGTCTCTCGCTCATACAACAGAATGCATGGCATGGAAGAATTCAGGTTAACAAATGAGGACATCAGCTGGATCAATGACTTAGTAGACCCAGATGTGACAAGCTCTGACAGTGGATTTAGTAGCGAGTTCAGTAGTGGCAGGTGTGTATGCATTTATGTATATATATATGCACACATATTCACGCATATATA
>NW_014030892.1:0-1042 GCF_001186125.1 Sphaeroforma arctica JP610
CACACACACACACACACACACATACTATCTTTACACATTCGTGTGTATCGTGTATGTACCAGGCTGCAAGAGCATCCGTTGTTCATCACCTCGGAGTACCAGCGCATGCCGTAGTGCGAGGTATATCGTAGTAACGAGTCTGTGCGCACTTGTTACTTCGTTTAACACCTTTACTACTTGATGACGATATTTGAGTATAATACGTCGCTATATTCGAGTATAGTACGACGCTAGATGCTCTCTTGCTGGTAGCTTAACTACTGTGCTGATGCCATTCGATTGTGTAGGGACGCTTATATTGACAAAGAAATGGCCAAGCTTGCCGAGGGGCAAGTTGCGACAGGCGACGAAGAGAAGGACGAGGACGATGCATACTTCAAGTCGGAAGAGTTCCAGCAGGTGAGGTGTTTCTGACTACGCACACATGGGCAGGTCTGTGCGCAAGCTTATGCTCGCATATGCATGCCCAGTGAGAGGTGCGACAGGGGGAGAGTGTGGTGAGTACGTACGTGTACGTGGCTGTGCTATCCCGCGTTGCAGCGTTGTATGTACACGTTTTAGTGCAGCAGAAGGTCTGTAGCTGAGGCTGAAACGGCCCTCTCCTGAAACGGCCATCTCGAACTATCTGCGGGTGATAGTGCTCGTGCACGTGTTTGGTGTTTGTGTGCACTGCTATTGCGCAGCACTTGCTTGCCTCATGCCACTGGTGCCATTACCTACCCATATTTTTTTCTCGGCGTTTGTGCGGGTACTGATTTCGCATAGGTGTCTGAAGTATCATTGGGGTGATGTGGGTGTTTACGAGCCTGGGAACCTCTATATGTGGCTAAGTGTGACCTCTCACTGGCTGTGTTGCAGGCTGTGTGGCGTGCGTTTATGTGACTTACAATGGTCTTGTGTCTGTGTGCTCAGACTTAGTCCAGACAGATGCGTTACTGGTCATTTGCGTGTTTGAGAGTTAGATGTCTAACAAATAAGATGTCGCCAGAGCCCACACCTCCCCTCCCCCCTCCCNCCCNCCACACACACACACACACACACA
>NW_014030891.1:0-1042 GCF_001186125.1 Sphaeroforma arctica JP610
GGTTGTGACAGTATGTGTGGTACTTTTAAATGGTTGTGATGGTATGTTTTGGTACTTTTAAATGGCTGTGATGGTATGTTTTGGTACTTTTAAATGGGTTTTGGTGCTTTAAATTAGTTGTGATGGTATGTTTTGGTACTTTTAAATTGTTGTGATGGTATTGGTACTTTTAAATGGTTGTGATGGTATGTTTTGGTACTTTTAAATGGTTGTGATGGTATGTTTTGGTACTTTTAAATGGTTGTGATGGTATGTTTTGGTACTTTAAAATAGTTGTGATGGTATGTTTTGGTACTTTTAAATGGTTGTGATAGTAGGTTGTGGGTTGTGATGGTATGCTGTGGTATGTTTAAATGGTTGTGAGCACCAGATGTCTCAGTTCAATACGTGGATGGATAAGTTCCTTGCCTTGATGGTTGTGATGGTATGTTGTATTCAATATCGTACTCTGGTGGTTATTGTTATTACTTATTATGAGATTTTTTTATTTCAAATAGAACCCGAATCTGAGAATGGCAGTACACCTAGACCCACGCTACTATTATCACGTGTGTATACTATCTTCATAAAACGGACCAGACCCCATCAAGTACAAACTAGGTTGATACCTGCACTTTGCATGCACGCACGTGAGGTGGACGGTATACTGAAACCTACATATATGAACACATGACTGTGTCAGTGAACAGGACTGACCATACTGGCCATACACACACTAAATTGATATGTGCCACTTTGTATTGCAGGAGAATTTCAAACAAGAACGAGAGAACAAAGATAAGGAGAAGGCTCCGGAACAGGATGCGGAGCGGGCGTCTGTCGCGTCTATTGCCTCTGGGTGTGTATCCGAAGTACCTGCTTGATATGGGCATATATTATTAGTATATATACACTATATAAATATATTTACACATGTATATTTCAATCAGAATGGTATGTATATATATATATAGATATAGATATAGATATAGATGATATAGATATAGATATATATATATATATATATATATATATATACTACGTAAGTAAGTAGTAGATAATA
>NW_014030889.1:0-1041 GCF_001186125.1 Sphaeroforma arctica JP610
ACATATAAATACACACACATATGCATAACAAGTAAGGCAAAGTGCTACGGGGTGGACACGCACCTATGGAGCCAAGTTTCTTGCTGTTGTATTGGTCGTCTTGCCTGTCATCTTCACTCCTTGTGTTCTGGGTGATCAAATGAACAGACATCGCAAAATTAGATCATGCTTAATTTGACATGTGAGAAAATAAGAACCAGGATAAGTGCGATTCACCCGAAACACTCGCTGCCGGAGTATTGTGTGGCAAAACAAGCAGGAGCCACAAAAATGACGTCATGCTTATTTTGACATGTGAGATAATACTATGGAAAGTGCTTATGGTCTGAAAGTCTAGTTACGAATAGTTGTGAAAGACTAGTTACGAAAAGTTGGGAAAGACTAGTTACGAATAGTTGTGAAAGACCTGTGGGACAGAACAAACGGTGGCCAGACTATTGGCCACGGCATAATGCGACATGCAGGGCATGGTATGGCTCGGGTGTGATGAGCGCATTAATCGGAAATTAATTGGATAGCAAGTGCATTAATTCACCAACCCATTAATTTGGCAAGCCACTATTACAACAGCACACGCACACATGCAGCTCTCCCTCTCACGCACATATACATCACGCATTCCCCTAGCTATGGAAACCATTCTCATATGTGACAACCCAAACGAAAGTACTAAGTTATCAACCTAACCAAGCCACTAAAACAACAGCTCACACAGACACAGACACACACATACACAAACAGTCAGACACAGCCACAGCCACAGCTACATACGTCGTCGCTGCTAGTGCCTTGTCCTTCGCCGTCTGGGACTGTCCACTCTTGTGAGCGGTCGTCAGCCTCACGAGTCTCATCCAACTCCATCTGCAAGAAGTCGTTCATCTCCGTGCGCGACTGACGCATGGTGTCATCATCCCATGTGTCGTAGTGTGTCTTGAACATCCGCTGCACCTCCGTACGGGCCACCCTGGGTGGAGACAAAACGAGTGGCAACCGTTAACTGCTGCCTTGTGTATGTACCACACACACACACACACACATATA
>NW_014030888.1:0-1041 GCF_001186125.1 Sphaeroforma arctica JP610
GTGTGTTGTCTGCACGTGTTTCCTACTGGCGGATTAGTGTGCAGGACTGAGTTGTGGCCACGTAGGTCTATTGGTGAGTTCACCCACATTTCCAAGTACACCTAGTGCACGCGTGTAGATTTGTCTATAACACGTGTGCTATCAGACTCTTCGTGTACGTATACTAGCACGTATTCGGCTGCACACACGCATCCCATTGCAGTCAAACAGAACAGGCGTATATGGCACCCTTTGATCTTCGTCGGTATTGTGTTCACATACATGCATGCATGTGCATGAGTACACCTCAACAGTCACCTCTGTGGCCCATCTCCGCTCTACCATTGTTAGTAATGGGATAGTCCACCGTAGTGGGTGTACTGGCACATGTGCGCTCGATAGTGCTTGAGTGGCCGTGTGTTTATATATGCCCACTATCGGTTTGTGTTCATACGTATAGCTAACCCTGTCTGCGAATGCGCTGGGTGTATGACTACTCTCCGTGCGTTTTATCCGATGCTTTGCGGCTGTACTATCATCGGCTCAAGGTTCTATCGTCACACACATGATATGTGAAACCGTCACATAGTGCAATAGCCCTACGGCCCATCACGCGTGTTGGTTGATTGGCTGTGTTGGTGTGTTGCGAGTGCCTCGTCTGCCAGGATGTCCTCTGGTTGTGCGTGTTCGCGAGAGGGCAGTTTAGACCCTATCTTTGAATCTCGGCTTGTAGTATGATATATACCTGTGTGCAGCTGTGTGCGGTTAGCTTCTACTGGTGTTTGTAGGTGAGGTTGGTAGGTAAAATTTGGATTGGGGTTATGGGTTTGTATACACTTGGTCCCATTGCATAAGCGATGTGACCAATGGATCTGCACTATTCCTCTATAGTTGTCCATTGTCTGCTGTATCACAGGTACATGCAATGCAATATGGACGTTCTCCGATGTCACGTACGCAAAACTAGAGAAAATATACGTTACCATACTTTATAGCCGAACCGTATAGTTCATTGTTGTCCGTGGCGTATGACTATATAAATATTTAGTGTTACATATATAT
>NW_014030887.1:0-1041 GCF_001186125.1 Sphaeroforma arctica JP610
ATGCATATACACATACATACACATAAGTGTGTGGGTGGGCTAATTTCCACATGCAGAGTAGTGTTACATACGCTTTGTTGTCTGTGTCTTGCGTGTGGTTCTTCTTGCTACCAGACTCTTTCATTTTGTTGAGTATGGCGTAGAGTGATCGGAAGTCGCTGTGTGGTGGTTCTTGTTTCATCAGAATCTCTGTGCGCAGTGGTACATGTGTTCATTTAAGTGGATGTGTGTTAGTCATTGGGTAGGTATAGTCAGTGGGTTTCATTGGGTAGGTATAGTCAGTTGGTTTCATTGGGTAGGTATAGTCAAATGGGTTCATTGGGTAGGTATAGTCAAATGGTTTCATTGGGAAGGTATAGTCAGTTGTTTCATTGGGTAGTTAAAGCCAATTGGTTTCAGTGGGTAGGTATAGTCAAATGGTTTCATTGGGTAGTTGAAGCCAGTTGTTTCATTGGGTATGTATAATCAGTTGGGTGCATTGGGTAGGTATAGTGTTTGCTTCCTATCTACCTCTGACCCATCTACCTACCTAGTGTGTCCTTGCTGTCGCCGTAGTACTTCTGATTGGCTTTGTCGCGAGTAATCATTTTGGTGCCCTCCAGTGACGCACCCGCAAACAGACCCTTTGACGACGAATACGTGTACACGGCGGCCAGATTCTTACTCACCGTGATGTCTGTAGGGTTAAGGGTTTTACGAAGGTTTAGGGTTTTACAAAGGTTTAAAATTGACAAAGGTTTAGGGTCTTACAAGCTTTAGGATTTATGGGTTTTAGATGTTTAGGGGTTTGTAAGGTTTATCTTGCAGGGGATTAGGGTTGTAGGGTTTTGAAGTGTAGGGTTATAGGGCCTTAAAATTTATTGTGTAGTCGTTTTAGGAGCTGCTCATATATATTTGTGTGCGTTGTTTATGTGTGTGCGTGTCTATTGTGCAGGTGTGTGTTATGTATGTGAGTGCATGTGTGCGTGCGTGTATGCATGATTGTGTGTGTATGCATATATATATATATATATAAATATATATCCATACATACATATATAT
>NW_014030886.1:0-1040 GCF_001186125.1 Sphaeroforma arctica JP610
ACATAGCTTGGCTGTACCTTTTCTCATGCTTTCTACATAGCTTGACTGTACCTTCATCATGCTTTCTACATAGCTCGACTGTACCTTCTCTCATGTTTTGTCTATAGCACGTGAGCTGCCTCAGCTTAATGTTAGTATGCCTACCTTAACTAACCCCGTCTCACCGGTGTGCTTGTGCGCCTACAGGGGCGTAGTTGGCTTGGGCTTAGTGGCAACAGCGGTCATGTGGTGTACCGTATCGGCGGCAAAGATGTTTGTGTTTGCGCTGACGATGACGGATCAAAGGTTGCTGGTGGGGTATCCATGTATGCTGATCTACGGCATATTCGCGTTAATGACCGTTTATTAAAGATGATTCGATTAATTTGGTTGATTGCTCAGTATATTTGGTTGATTGCTCAGTATATTTGGTTGATTGCTCAGTTTATTTGGTTAAGCGGTCAGTTTATTTGGTTGAGCGGTCAGTATAATTGGTTGATTGCTCAGTTTATTTGGTTGAGCGGTCAGTTTGTTTGGTTGATTGCTCAGTTTATTTAGTTGAGCGGTCAGTTTGTTTGGTTGATTGCTCAGTTTATTTAGTTGAGCGGTCAGTTTTTTTTGGTTTAGGGGACGATACCATTTGGTGGCATGTGTCACCACTACATGCAGATGTTTAGTTGTAGATGGAATATTATATGCAGATGCTTAGTTGTAGAGGGTATATGACATGTATATATTCAGCTGTAGATGGTACATTACATGCATATGTTCAGTTGTTGATGGTATATTACATGCATATATTCAGTTGTAGATGGTATATGACATATATAGATTCAGCTGTAGAGGGTAGATTACATGCATATATTCAGTTGTAGATGGTATATGACATTTATATATTCAGTTGTAGAAGGTATATTACATGCATATATTCAGCTGTAGAGGGTAGATTACATACATATATTCAGTTGTAGATGGTATATGACATTTATATATTCAGTTGTAGATGGTATATTACATGCAAATGTTCAGCTGTGGAAGGTATATTACATGCATATTTTCAA
>NW_014030885.1:0-1040 GCF_001186125.1 Sphaeroforma arctica JP610
CACACACACACACACATATATATATATATATATATATTTAATATATACATATATATATAAAATTATAGAGAGAGACTGTCGGTGTATGTATATATGTTTTTGATTAGAAATATGCAGAGACCCTTTGTCATCGTAGTCACAGTTTGCATATATGCTATTATAAAATTCATGAATCATCTTTCTATTGAGGTTTCATGTCATGATATTCATTTAGCTGTTTGTGTATGCTAGTATCCCCGCAACGGAATTTGAGAAAACAGATCCGTTTTCTACATCCCGCCTCTATTTCAATATATTTCACTATGTGTCGTACCTGAACATCTAGCACAAGCGTATCTTTATCGATTCTCTTCTCAAGATGCTTGAATACTCTGTCAGCTACGTCGTCATCACAGATCGTCCTTTTCACAGTTGGCTGATTTTTAAGAGGACGGGACTTCGCGAGCTTAGCAAGTGCTACAATCGCAGCCGATGGTTTAGGTAGGGCTAACAGAGTTGAAGTCGCCATTATGCATCACCTGAAAGACCAACGACGTATCTATAGATTTTTTTTAGCAGGTACTAGTATACGGATCTTAAGAGGCTATAGGAACCAGGACGCGCTTGAGGAACAGTGCAAAATACGCGATTACATATATTCGCCAAAGTTGCATGAATCTCACAATTCTCTATGTACAGGCTTTCTTTTTGTACGGCTACCTTTAGAAACCAGCGTCAAATAAATATAATAACACATGAACGAAAACCCAAGAACAGGACCCAAGGTATGCACGTCATGCTTCCATTTTCCACATATGTACTTATTGATGTGTGCATGACCATCTTTCTAGAAAAGTAAAAATATGAGGGAGAACGAGCGAGTCCGTAAGACTACATGTGTATACGTATTCCTAAAGATCATCAATCATGCCCTGTCGTCATATGTAGCCTTCTAATAAATAGACGGCCTCTTGTGTGTGTGCCAATGAATTCACGGCGGCCCTCTAACATATTTAAGGTTTTTCTTTAGAATAAGGCGTAGCTTTCTCTAATGAACATTA
>NW_014030884.1:0-1040 GCF_001186125.1 Sphaeroforma arctica JP610
CACATAAATATATATGTATATATATGTATACATATAGATGTGCTTATTTATCCCTTCCCTAGACATACATGGTATTTTCGATGTCCTGCAGCAGGGACATGACTTGCGAGTCCTGTCCACTGATTCCCAGCCAGTAAAGTATAGTCCCCCGCAATTCCGTTGTTGTGAGATGCGCAAATTCCGTTTCGATTAATTCATTCATGCCCATTACCTGAGTACGTTTTACGGGAGTACATACAGATTTTTTTTAGGTTTTTAGTTTGATTGAGACCATTGCCTGAGAATGTTTCTTGAGAACAGATAAGACGTTTTTACGCTTTCGAAAAATATGTATATTGCCAGTATACGATGTCAGTAGACAGATATGGATAGACACGTTCAACGGTAAAACTCTCTTCATAGGTCCGATTTGGGAAACGCGTACTTGCCAATATATCAATGTCTTCCATCAATGTATGCAAGACAAGAAATGGTGTCCGAAGTGAATGATTAAAGAGTGTGGAATGGCTGCTAGTACATGTGTCTGTATATGGCAACGATCACCTTGTCGTGAGCACTCCTAAAAACCATTGGCTTTTATACTCCTATAACTATTTTTACCAGATTCTCCAAAAGCGTCGTCGTCCGCCATGAACTCTACCTACTTTATAATTCCAGAATCTGTGGCAATGTTCGTGAACATCGCTTGTGGATGTTCCTAATAATCGACACCGGAGTGCAAGTGTATGTCAACCAACACATCTACTATCCATCGTCACACTTCGTATGTTAGCCGATGTCTTTACACAGCTATGGTATATCGATCTACTTGCCCGAATTATTAAACTTACTTTATACCGATGTCAACAGAACTATATCCAGCAGTTGACTGCAACAACTCACCTTATGTTTATCACCACACAAATGATTTGTTCATTCACAACTGAGTACGGATGCTTTCAAACACATATGACAGCCTTGTTGGAAAATCCAAGTTTGCAAACACTAGATATACGTAAATAAAAACACGAATACACGCATATAAATATACACTATATATA
>NW_014030882.1:0-1040 GCF_001186125.1 Sphaeroforma arctica JP610
ATTTGTTCATGTATATTTATATAATTGCCCGTTGCCATGTGCATTGTGATCAGCTTAAGTTCAATTTCCAGGCTACTCGTTCTACTAGTACTGCCAAAAGTATCAAACATATTGCATAGCGTACCGTGACATGTCTCGCACGTACATATAGAATATGTTATAGCGTACCGTGACATGTCTCGCACGTACATATAAAATATGTTATGACAAATGTAAGTTTAGACATCATCTAGTACAATTGAAATTCGAACGTAGGGCGCGCAGATTTTTATATATACATGTATGTGGGTGGTTTCCATCGCAGTGCCTATACAATCCATGTCAACACAATCTAACCAAAAAAATAGGGTTCGAAACTGACTGACTATGAATGGTATCAGTACCGTCCGGCGTATTGCACAGTCGTAAACTTCGCTTCTTTCAGATGCTTTTAGATAGACTCGCGCTTAGCTATCTATGGGGTCTGTATGTTTTCGTCCATACCACAGTCTGTTATACGTCTATGACCAGGATGTTGCCTATACTGCTGCAATACACACGAGGCAAATATCGAGAAACCGGCACATCACCAAATCAGTCTCATAGGCCATGCAGGTGTTCCGATGCAATCGGAGCGTTAATCGCAATCATCCATGTGTAGTTCCGTGGAGGTGTTTGTGATTTGGCGTCCCTACGGCTGCGTACAACGTTTTCGACGAGTGATCTGTGTTTGCAGGGAACATTAAATGTATAGAACAATCGAAGCTCAACGGCCCCACACATGCTTTGTATCCGTAACTAGGCTCCGTCGACTCAAACCTACACACACACCGCGGTGGCTTGTTTGCCTCATGCCCGGTGTGGGGTCAGAGCAAGGTGGACATACCTGAAGATCAAGATATAGACTCACTGCATTTTGAACGAAGGAGCAGCACTGATGTATGTATTCGTAGCGAGTTACACCCATGTGGGGTATATATGTGATACATGGACGTATATACTGCCAGTTGCACCCATGTGGGGTGTATATGTGATACATGGACGTAAATACTGACAGTTGC
>NW_014030881.1:0-1040 GCF_001186125.1 Sphaeroforma arctica JP610
TATATATATATCAGTCGATGGCAACGTCACCCAAGTATATAATATATACCTATACCATAAACCAACATCGCGGCGTGAAGGACATACGCAGAACTCGTTCGTTGCTCATTACACAAATAGCTACAATAGTCTATATACACATATATACATAGCTATATATTCACCACATTCTACATCAACACAGGTACAGGTACAGACCCCATTTTAACGCGCGTGCTCACCACTCACTGCACTGTTGTGCTTTGGAAAGATGACATCCCAGCACATCTCGCGTCACGGCTTGTAATCCTAATAGTTTCCCTCTAATCTTCTTGTCTATTTTCGGTCCCAATATCTTCGACCCGATTTTCTCATCCAATCTCGCGCTCAGAGGCAAGTACGTCATCTCTGCACGTGATTCTGCAACTCCGATTCCAGATCCTGGAAGTTTTTCATCACAAACCTGGTTTTTGTTGAAACCACAATCCCAGTTTTCCTCTTTCTCGTCCTCGTCCTCAGCCTGGTCTACAGCGGAACAATACGTTTCGTCCCGTGCACAAAGCCCAAGCCGTGCGTGCATGCGCTGTATGTCCACAAACGCACAGAGTGTGTGAAATGCGTCGCTGTGCCCTGTGCCGTGGTACAGCACGCGATGGTCTTGCCTGAAGGAAAAACCAAGTTTAACCACCCCGGCGTGGTGATGGGTGGCTCGTAAGGTAGTTGCCAGTAGACTGCCCCCATTATCCTGAGGGCGGGTGGTGTTGCCCTGAACGTTTGCCCTGTGTGGTGTGGTGGATAGCGGAAGCTATATGTATCTTACAGCTGTATACTATCTGGCTATACGACTATTAGCCTTATACAACATCCTGTAAAGAGAGCGTAAATATACTGTAGTATGACGCTCTTAGTGAACCCAACTTCACACTCATAAACAAGCACCATGGACAAGTAAATCATTCAATAACTACAGAATATAATACACTCAGCGCCCCTGTTAAATTCACCCAATGCTCGGGGATTTTTCGTTCTATACACTAATTATATATATAAATATATATATA
>NW_014030880.1:0-1040 GCF_001186125.1 Sphaeroforma arctica JP610
TTTCTTCCCATCAATCTTTCCTGAACCACTACAGCGACTATGAGAGCCATACCATATGTTCATACATTGTATCATACATACTTGCCATTTTTGAAATAAATAATATTATCCCTATATTAAGCGCACTAGAACCATCGGGGTTATTTACCTCGTACGTTCCACTTTTAGTGTCTGTTACAGAGATTATGTATGGACCTATCCATTTAGATGTTAATACAGTAGCATCGGAATTACGTTGACGGATGTTAACTCTGTCACCAACCTGATACTCTGCTATCTTCTTGATAGTGTTCCAACGCTTTTGTCTTTCTAATAAGGCTATATTGCGTATTTCTCGCAAGCAAGGATATACAATGTTATAAATATGTTGGACTTTCTCTAACCATGGTAATTCATGGTGATCGGGTTCGTCCTTCTTAAAAGGGATTTTTAACTCACTATATCTGCCACGAAAATAGTGAGTGGGTGTAGTTCCTGTCACCGGATCAGCACACTCGTTCATTTTTGTGTTTGGTCGCCTGTGTGTTCGGACGTGGGCATATGACCCTGCGCCATGGATCATCTTCAGTCACACTCTTAAGCGGTGCGAAACCATAGCGCTTGATCTGATTGAGATCACAGTCTGTGCATGACTGATATACTCTGTCAACTAAAGTTGCCAGCTTAGGGTGCGCGATCCCATGTCGCTTAGCACCTTTAAGTGCTTCCACTACGTTCTGGTGCTTCAGCTTATGATGTTGCTTCAGCCAAGCAAGAATGTTTTCATCATTCTGCTCTTCCAGAATAAAGGTAGGGTATTGAGAATAGTGTTTTCAGACTCGTGTCCTGTTTTTGCATGAGCGTCCTAATCGCATTATATGTGTATACGCTTCAGGAGTGTCTTTCATTAATCCCTTTAAAAATAAGGTTTGAAAGACCTCGGACTTGGACTTTGTGTTATTAAACAGAGTCCTAGCTAGAGACTGACGCTTCTTAACAGTGTCATTGGTAGATTGTATTTCTTGTGCACAGACGTTAAATGCTGTGTTGCCCACGCATTA
>NW_014030879.1:0-1040 GCF_001186125.1 Sphaeroforma arctica JP610
ATATATATATATATATATATATATATATGTATATAGGTATCTATCTATATGTTGCTAGCAGAGGTATATGTGGAACGTTTAGGAGGGGTTTAGAGCGGGGGTGCGCACAGTATAGTTAAATATCAGTATTAGGTGCTTTTGGCGATAGACCGTGGACCTCGGGCGACATGACTTGATGACACGGTGACAGCCCTATCCTGTCTTTCGTGGCACAAAGGATCCCGCTTATCCCGGAGATATTCTCGGAAATACACACCCGTGTGTACGGGAGGCTGTGGTCGTTAAGACAATCTTATGAGCCAATAAATAGCTTTTTCAAACTGTGGATTGATTGTCGTCGGAGGGCTGTTGTCGTATAGTTGACCTTTTAAGCCAATGGATAACTTTGATGAACTGCAGATATATTGTATTCGGAAAACTGTGGTCGTGTAGATGACCATATGAGTCAATAAATAGCCTTTTCTATCTGTGGATAGATTGCATACGGAAGGCTGTGGTCGTAAAGATAACCTTGTGAGCCAAATAGGTAGCCTTTTCTGTCTGCGGATTGATTGTATTCGGAAGCCATGGTCGTGTAGATGACCTTATGAGCCAATAAATAGCTATAACTGTGAACAGGTTGTATTCAGATGGCTGTGATCTATTAAAAGATATCATGAGCCAATACAAAAACAGCATTTCTTAGGTGGGAATAGGTTCTATTCGGATGGTTGTGATCGGTCAAACACTTTCATGTGCCGAAAAATAGCTGCGGACAGATTTTCTTCAGAAGGGTGGGCTATCGAGACAGCTGAATGGGCTTTAAATAGCCCTTTCTACCAGGGGATACATTGTGTTCGGGAGGGTGCAGTGAGAAGAAATGAACTATAAATACCCATTTAAACCCATTTAAACCCTAAAAACATACATACATAAATGTATATATATATATACATATACATTTACATATATACGTATATATATATATATATATACGCACACGCACACATATATATACATACACACACACACACACACACACATATATACATATATGTACG
>NW_014030878.1:0-1040 GCF_001186125.1 Sphaeroforma arctica JP610
TTGGCTCGTCCTGGTTGTATCTTGGCATTCCTAGTTATATCTAGGCCAGTCCTAGTTGTATCTTGGCCAGTCCTAGTTGTATCTTGGCTCGTCCTAGTTATATCTTTCTTGGCTCGTCCTGGTTGTATCTTGGCAATTCCTAGTTATATCTTGGCCAGTCCTAGTTGTATCTTGGCTCGTCCTAGTTGTTTCTTGGCCAGTCCTAGTTGTATCTTGGCCATTCCTAGTTATATCATGGCCATTCCTAGTTGTATCTTGGCTCGTCCTAGTTGTATCTTGGCTCGTCCTGGTTGTATCTTGGCCGTTCCTAGTTGTATCTAGGCCAGTCCTAGTTATATCTTGGCCAGTCTTAGTTGTATCTTGGCCATTCCTAATTGTACCTTGGCTCGTCCTGGTTGTATCTTGGCCAGTTCTAGGTGTATCTTGACTAATTTGTTAGTAGCCTGCTGCCTCGGCATTGAGGACACTAATCACTCAGAGCTTTCTTAAGTACACTGTCACGTACCGTTACAAGCGCTTCCGTTTGCCTTGCATTCCACACGGGCGATTCTTCTTTTAGCTACCAATCAAATTTCACGGAACGAAGCTAATGATACCATGCTCCTCCGTAGATGGTCAGTATTCGTCATGGTCGATTCCGGCGATGAGTCGACAAAATTCCAATATGAGTTGGACCCAGTCAACCAATCCCAGTATTGCGAGTGAATTGTCTGCGGTATGTTTCTAACGTGAAGATATCAGTGTATTGTGGCTTAGGTTTCTCTTATGTTAGGAGACCAGAACATGTATACACCAACGGGTATGCGCGTAAGTACATCGATCCAAATAGAATCGGTCAGCAGACATGTCCATGCAACGTGCATGTGTGTATGTACACAGAGCTACTAGACACTTGACTTGTGCATGCAGCTATACCTCAAACAACCAATAATTAGACATTGTTGCACGCTTCGGGCGTATGAAAGACGGAATGTAGGCGTGAAAATCCATACAATGTGCAAATGTGTAAAATCGTACACTTAACGGTATATATATATTTT
>NW_014030877.1:0-1040 GCF_001186125.1 Sphaeroforma arctica JP610
TATATATATTTATATTTTTGTATATATATATATATACACACAGGAACAGGCGGATGAGGCGTCAATTGAGCTGGACATTGGTACGGGATATGTGTGCGCACATGCAGGAAGCAAGCTCATCGCCGACATGTCACGTGTGACAAAGAAGAATCCTCCGTCTAAGCTCAAAGTGCAGGTTGTGTACGCAGCCAGCCGCAGCGCGGCTGCTCCGCTGGCGCTCTTCGAGGTCGCCCAATCAAAAGGCGTTGTTTCAGCGGCGAGTGATCTGATTGGCTCGTTGTTTAATATGTTTGGGTCTAAGAAGAAAGACAAGGGAGCCTCGGGTGGCGCTGGGGCGGCTGCGGGCAGTCACAGACAGGCCGCGAGTTTCTTTGACGAGTTTAATCCGTACCGAGACAAAGGTGAGGTGTTTAGGTTTTGTGGGTTTTTTTAGGGTTTAGGGTAGGGTGTTGTATGGGAGAAGGGATATAAAAGGTAAATGTGAGAAAGGGGAGAGCCAACATATGCTGTGTGGGATGTGTGGTATATAGTCAATCTGTACTGAGACAAAAGTAAAGCGATAAGGTGCTTAACAATGGTAAAGACAAAGGTAGGACGGTTCGGTTGTCGGGTTTAGGGTTTAGGGTTTTAGGATATAAAGTTTAGGGTCTAGGATTTAGGGTTTAGATTTTATAGGACCCTAATTGAGTTGTGTGGTTTGTCCATCGACAGGGCGGGTGTTCATTGGCTTTGCGACTCATCAGACGACTGGTGCATCGTTCCACGTGTCTGCGCCTGTCATTCCAACGGTATGTGTTAGGGTTTAGGGGTTTAAAACAGTATGTGGATATGTAAGTCTGTGCGTTTGTACGCAGTTGTTATCGTTTGTGATCTATCTGTGAATGTATGCGTCTTTTATATATATATATATATATATTCATGTACGCATATATTATCGTTTGTTATCTGTGGATGTATGTGTCTTTAATGTATATATGTATATATTCATGTACGCAGATATTATCGTTTGTTATCTATGGATGTATGTGTCTTTAAATATA
>NW_014030876.1:0-1040 GCF_001186125.1 Sphaeroforma arctica JP610
GTNTGGGGGGAGGTATGCGTGTGTGTGTGTGTGTGTATACTTGATAGCTGACTATTGTTTCACTCACTATTACAGGAAGATAGTGAAGATGACGACGAAGATGTACCACACAGCCGACAGCACTTGCGCTCCACGCGACGGCCTGGACTCCGAGCGCGCGTTGCTAAGCAACAGAGTGAGTGAAATGTGTGTCATAGTTTAAGTACAGGAAAGAATAGGAAGCAAAACATCCCATTGTCATTGCGCATATGTATGTATTACTTAAAGTGGATATATGAACAGGGAAGAGATTCATATCGCGCGAGTGTGGGAAGCATGAGCACAAGGAATTATATGATACATGAGTTGCATGTGCGGGTATGAGTGACTCCGAGCGCGAATTGCTAAGCGACGGAGTGAGTGGAGTGTGTGTGATATCAGAGCATAGGGGAGGAGAGAAGCCATTTATTATAAATGTGAGATAGATTATAGTACGGGTATACATAGACAGGTGGAGTTTCGTAAAGCTTGTATTTTATATTTGGGTATGAGGGAGCCAAAATATACATTGCGTATTGTATATTTTTCCAATAGTGCACCTATATCATGTGTGTATTTGCCTATCAGTACAACATAACAATATACGATGAGTGAGCCACCCGGTGTTGTATACTGCGCATGTGTAATAAGATATGTCATACACGCCGATCCCAATAGATCCGTACGACCGTTACATAGTCACACGTCCATCGGCTGCAAATACAAAACGTCTCAATCGAAATATCAGAGAACGCAACAGCCTTGCCGAACCCACCCCTGGTATGTTCACCGTAGATGCAATAAATTTCGCTGGGTGGTGTGTGTATGGCTCACAAGTGTGCATGTCCATATATATATATATATATATATATGCATATATATATATATATATATATATATATATATATATATATATATATATGTGTGTGTAGTAGTAGTAGTATATATATATATACTATAAACATATATATATATATATATATATATATATATATGTATCTATGTATATCTATGATAAATAT
>NW_014030875.1:0-1039 GCF_001186125.1 Sphaeroforma arctica JP610
TATAACATTTATACATACTTATATATATATATATATATTATACAGATGTGATACTCATATAATACATGAGAATGTACTGTTTGTGCTTGTGTATATGATGGCGTTAGTTATTGTGTGCTGTTTCAAGCACTGCACGATCAGTCGAGCTCCCGTGGACACCGAGCACGCCATAAAAACTCATAAGGTTCGCACATGTAGATACTTATACACTCGCATGCTCATACGCATGTATAGATACAATATCCGAGAATCTTATACATACATGTCTGCGTATATATACATGTGTGTGTGTGTGTGCGTCTTATCGAATGTTTTCTGTCTCCATTTCACTTGTGAGTCCTAAATGACTGCCTCCCCACAGCAAGCGATACTGCGGAAACTTGCCAAGGCCGAGTCAAAACGGAACGAAGGCTCTCAGGCGGAAACGTTTGGTTTGGACGCTGCCAGCGGCTACTTCCGATTGCTGGATGAAGAAGAGGTATGCGTACACACATTTACTATACATTCTAATATATATATATATATATATATATGTCTGTGTCTGTGTCTGTGTCTGTGTCTGTGATTGTGTATGTGTGTCTGTGTATGTGTGTTTGTATGTGTTCATATATATATATATATATTGTAAGACGCAAAAGCCCAAATCTACACTTGAACTTTCACCTTGGAAATTGTCACTAATGTGTAGACTACTCCTAGGTCAAACTAAAGGAGGAGCCTACCATACTGTGGGACGTATATATAGGCCTACCCTAAGTCACATTATTATGAACATGTGCGGGTCAGAGTGAGTCTTTACTTCCTAGGGTTCACGTTTCTGACCTTAGGGATTCGTAACCCTGTGGAAGTTCGGTACTAAGCTGAGGCGCCTTACGATATATGTATATATATATATATAATATGTATATATGTTTATATTTATATATATATATATATATATATATATATATATATATATATATATATATATATATATATATATATATATATATATATATATATATATATATATATATATATATATATATATATATATATA
>NW_014030873.1:0-1039 GCF_001186125.1 Sphaeroforma arctica JP610
TATATATGTATGTGTGTGTGTGTGTGTGTGTGTTTGTATTCTGCGACTATAATTGTGGTTGCACGCATCCATACGTTCTTTACTGTATGTTATATATGAGAGTACAAGTGTACAATGGCATGTGCACTATCTCTAACCTTTAGTGTTCCGTATCAAAATCTTAACTTCTCTACTATATCATTCAGCACACACTTTCAAACTTCAGTATTCGATTATGGTTTGAACCCGGAACCCTAAACCCTAATAGTACATGCATAGTGAGACGTGCAGTTATCATCTGTTGACTCTACTAGATCTGTTGCACTATTTAAGACTGCGATGCCTATAGATCTCTGCACTGTTATATATCTCAATTATTTATGTATTCGCGCAGGTTATTAATGGCTATCCCTTGCCATTCGACTCCTTCACACTCAAGTCCCGGCTCCACTTCACGATTTCAAATACATCTACCTTACATGGGTGTACCCATGAATTCTCTTATTTGTGCATCATTGCACCTTGTTTGTTTGAACAGATTTCTCTGTGTACTGTGAGACGTTGGGGTTTGCGTCTCAGGCGGATATACCATCGACACCGACTGTAGGCATAATGCTGTGCACTCACACGTACGCTCTTACATCCAGTGCACACACAGGGTCTGAAAGTTAAGATGCACATTGGCACACTTACACAATGTGGAGATTAGAAGGTATTTGCTGATACTAATATTTAGCTATGTACAAGATGGTGGTGATTCCAAATACTACGAACTATACATACAAACGCCAACTTATTACGGAAATATATACATGTTCATGCTTTGTTTCAGGGCCCATATTTCTGTATATATGCACACAAGAACAATATTTCTGTGTATATACACACAAGCTTTAGGTGGGAAATGAACGTACCGTGAATACTTCCACTCTGCGACGCTTGTAACCACCTGAATCGTTGTTTGCAGACCCCTAAAAGTGTTCGTACCAGCGTATACATTGCTCACGTATATGTTCGCTCCAAAATCTTGGAGACACATACATATACACATTCGCATACG
>NW_014030871.1:0-1039 GCF_001186125.1 Sphaeroforma arctica JP610
ATATATATATATTCCAACAAAATTCGAAAATTACACATGTCATTGCGAGGTTTATCTGATGACCAAAATAAATAGTTCGTTCGATTTGTTATATATGAGCTGCTCCTAGCTCCGATTTTTGTATTAACATCACACGGGGTATGGTCACCAAAAAAGCATTGATTTTCAGGTATTCTGTGAGCCTCATGTGTCCGATTGTTTAGTTAAAAGAAGTGAAGTGCTTTTTTAACAGGTCATATCAAGCTGTATAGCGATTAAAATTTATTCTTGATCCTGTAATGGGACTCTTGTTCTTGTAAAGGATTTGACATTAATTTACGTATTATCAATATATATTTCTGCACGGCGTCTACAGCGTCAAGTTGAATACTCTTGTCTCGGGTGGGTCCAAGATTGCTGAAATCGAACATAATTATATTCTGGCCGTTGAAACATTAGCTCAATCGCCAATTGATTGTCACACAAATACATAGAGAAACTATCATCAGGGTTGATAGTATTCAAACTGATCTATATACATAATGTATCCTAACGAATAACAATATATCGAGGCCTCTATCGGGATATTTATGCACGTTTCGTGTACATATTTCATTTTAATTTGAAGGAAATTATAGTGATAGTGTTTATCTGATATATCTGCTTACAGAATGGCGCGCTGAGAGTAAATAGTTGCCTTCAATTTGAGTAAACTAGTGTTCTCGGGCCTCCGGCACAACCGGTAAAGAACACCGGACGTTTTCAACAGATCCTGTTGTTCCGGGGGCTCTTCTCCGCGAATACATGCATAGCGCCAGTCACCTTAAAAAGGGTTTAGCTTGAAAAGTTGCTTTGTATAGATTCTGCCTCTTCTGACGATAGCACATTCCAGAGACTGCATCTCCATACTAATAGGAAAGGGGTTTAAAGTAGAGTCGTTATACCGCTTGCGCGAACAAGCTCAGACGACAATCTCAGCAAGAAGCTTTGCATACAAAGTGTGTATTTGGTTGATACTTGTTCGTGTGACATTATACATGGCAGTTCCGAATGTGATATT
>NW_014030870.1:0-1039 GCF_001186125.1 Sphaeroforma arctica JP610
TTATATATATATAAAATATATGTATATGTACATATTATATATTTATATATATAAATTTGTACAGATATGCGATTATATGCAGCATAAAATACCTACACATGCGCAAAGAAATATTAATATATACAGTTTAACATACCTCTTCCTCTGATATATCTGCGAGCGCCAGCACCATGCTGCTGAGGCCATCACAGAGTATGTCCAACAGATACCCCAAACTCTGTTTGATCAAAAGGTGAATATATATTGAGACTTATAGTGATCACATATCAATATGTGTGTAAGACCTTATAAAGGGCTTAGTGGATCACCAGATTGTAAAGCGATACTATGAATTCGCAGAGTGTGGTCACCAGGTGTGTCTGACTAGTTTCCGTGACAAAAAAAAAAGATAACTGAAACTTTAAAGCTGGCCGACGGTCAAAGCAACACGGAAATGCCGCAGAGCATTACCGAAAAGTAAATCTAAAGAACTATTCGTGTAGTAATTAAAGGGATCAATTCTTCTCGGTGGATTGGCCAATTTTGGTGAGAAGGGAAACATACGAAGAAGTCGCAGACCATATAGGCCACTTCTGTCAGAGTTACACTGAACTGTGTGCATTGCCTGGCCAGACAATCCAAAGCGTCCATGATGTGTTTCGGTACTATACAATAGCCATAAAATATCATTGACCTAGTTCAACCAAACCAAACCAAAATCCGGTAAAGTCATATACCTTTAAAGCCACTTGTGTCGGAAGTAGACTGAACTGTATGCTTTGCTTAGTGAGACAATCCAAAGCACTTGTGATATGTTTTTGCACTATACTGTAGCTGGTAAGCTCGTCCGTGTTTCCCAGCCCCCCGGGGATCTGTATACACTGTCGCAGTTGCGTCTCGTATTTTCGCTGTATGGTGTTCGCAATGAATACAGGTATGTTAGATATATATGTATACATGTATATTCACAGACACAGACACAAACACAGACACAGACACAGACATATAAATATATATATAATATAATATATATACACATATACATATACATACATATATA
>NW_014030869.1:0-1039 GCF_001186125.1 Sphaeroforma arctica JP610
TTTGCTTTCGAGTGAAATCTCGTTCAGGTGCTCGATGGAAAGACTGCCATGAATGCGGTCTATCACCCGCTGAATGAATGCCCGAGGTACCTCGGACGTTGGCTACCCTGTGTCGCTCAGCTGCTGGTTCTCAGCTGCTGGTTCACAAATTGCACCTCACTGTCTTCTGGATCTGCTCTCCCTCTTGCCGATAAGCGAGACCCGTGCCCCAACTGATGTTGCCTGCTTGCTGCCTGGCGCATGTCTTGGTCTGTCTGTTCATATCGCGGTTGTTCATCTCTTCGACGCGATGCTACTATCTGGCGCGAAGAAGCTGTGCCTCCTTGGTGGGTCTGCTCGAAATCTGACAATCACCGAGCACCTGAACGAGATTTCACTCGAAAGCGAACTCGATCGGGGAGTTTCACAAGTGCAAGTCAGGATTCCATCGCAGGCAACGGGGATGAGCGACCAGTCCAACGGCATAGCAATATGTTAGGGTGGGCCACGGGTACTCGTCAGCAAAAATCTGACGAAATCAGGGGCCGACAGCTAGAGCAATATTTGAGCGACCCACATGGGGATTATCGTAGGGAAGCCAAACGAGAACAACTACGTAGACGATGGGAAGTCAGCGGACAGCACCGAGACTTCGCACGATCGATGCAGGATATGCGCAAGGCTAGTTACGTCGACGACGGGAAGCGCAAGTCTAGTGACGTCGACGACGGGAAGCGCAAGTCTAGTGACGTCGACGACGGTAATATTCATGGCAGCAGAAAACGACCACACAAAGACGAACAGGCTAGAGAGCCGATCATGACACCAACGCAGTGGAACGAGCATCGTCGAGCCATGTGTCAACGCCTCGAAGGGAAGATATCTTTCTTTGTGGATGAACTTTGTCGAGCACAGGGAAACTACGATGTCCCAAGATGTACATTACTAACGTCCACGATCGATACACTGAAAGGCGCGTTGAATACTCAATTGGAAGCTATCAGGAAGAATAGAGCTCCGGAGCCACGGACATGGCCCGATTGGCCTTTAGACCGTTATC
>NW_014030868.1:0-1038 GCF_001186125.1 Sphaeroforma arctica JP610
ATATACATATATATACATATATACATATATACATATATACACATATATACATATATATATACCGTTTATATCTACGCTTCAACCTCGAAGACTCTGCCTAGGTACCCAGAGACCTCCTCCGCCAGAGCATCCTTACATGTCCCATTCACCTCCTCCCCGTCCTCCATCTCAATCCCCGCCAACACACACGCCAGTCTCTTCTTGTACTCCAACTGCATAGTTCGACCAATCTGAATGCGCTGTGCTTGGGGTGACCCGGCGCCGTGCATACTCTCAGTTAAATAGCCCACGGCATTACGGCCCAGAGTCATGTTCTCGATCAGGCGCAGGATGCGCACCCGCTGCTCCGTGGAGTACTCCTTACTCCCACGGAGGTATTTCTGGAGTAGTTTTCCGATCTTCGGGTGGTTCAATTCCTTCTCGGAGGGCAGTGTGACCATGAGTCCGCCAGCAAGGTCCTGTGCCAAGCGACTCATTTCATACGGCAGTTTGGTCACGTGGTGCTGAGGGAAGGGGTTGGGTTGGGTTGTTGGGTTGAGTTTGGGTTGGGTTGGGTTGAGTTGAGATGCATGGATAGATTGCAAAGTGGATCTACGTATGCATGCATATGTGTACATCTGTGCATTCGCACATGGGCACGTGTGCCTTCATATCAGTGCACACATGTACACATGACATACATACATCGGCTCAATTCAAGGGATGCGGAGGGCGTGTGCTCTCAGTACAACCACACACACTCTATGTAAACTCAACTCAATTGATACTGAAGGACTACGCCCACAGCCACAGTTGGCGGTTGTACACATACACACACACACTCACACACACACAGTCTATAGCACATCCCAGCTGTCTATACGATGTAGAAACGCACTAAGAATCTATATATATATATATATATATCTGCCATTCAATGCATATATATATATGGAGGTGGTAATATACATATACATATCTGCCAGTCAATGCATATATATATATGGGGGTGGCAATATACGTATTCATCTGCCATTCAATGCATATATATATGTATGT
>NW_014030867.1:0-1038 GCF_001186125.1 Sphaeroforma arctica JP610
ATCGTCGGTGGTCTTCATCGTCTAAGTGGATGGTGCTGGTGGTCTTCATCGTCTAAGTAGATAGTTGTGATAGTCTCCACAGGCTAAGTGGAGCGTGGTGATAGTCGTCACAATCTCAATGGAGCGTGGTGACAGTCGTCACAGCCTAAATGGAGCGTGGTGATGGTTTTCACGGTCAATGTGGATCGTGGTGATGATCTTCGTTGACTAGTTAGAGTTTGGTGATGGTTTTCGCCATCTAGGTGTATCGTCTAAGTGGATAGTTTTGATAGTCGTCCCAGGCTAAATGGAGCGTGGAGATGATCTTCGTCGTCTAAGTGAAGCGCTGTGATTGTCTTCTGGATGGATAGTTGTGATAGTCTTCACAGGCTAAGTGGAGCGTGGTGATGATCTTCGTCTTCTCAGTTGAGCGATGTGATTATTTTCGTCGTCTAGGTGGATGGTGCTGGTGGTCTTCGTCGTCTAAGTGGATAGTTGTGATAGTCTTCCCAGGCTCAATTGAGCGTGGTGATAGTTTTCACAAGCTAAATGGAGCGTGGAGATCATCTTCGTCGTCTAGGTGAAGCGCTGTGATTGTCTTCGTCTTCTGGATGGATAGTTGTGATAATCTTCACAGGCTAAGTGGATAGTTGTGATATTCTTCCCAGGCTAAATGGAGCGTAGTTATAGTCTTCAGAAGCTAAAAGAAGGGTGGAGATGATCTTCGTCGTCTAAGCGTTGCGTTGTGATTGTCGTCGTCATCTGGATGGATAGTTGTGATAGTCTTCACAGGCTAAGTGGATAGTTGTGATAGTTTGATCAGGCTAAATGGAGCGTGGTGATGGTCTTCACAACCTAAATGGTGCGTGGGGATGATCTTTGTCGTCTAAGTGGAGCGTTGTGATTGTCTTCGTCATCGGGGTGGAAGGTTCTGTTGGTCTTAGTCGTCTAAGTGGAGCGATGTGATTGTTTTCGTCGTCTAGGTGGATGGTGCTGGTGGTCTTCGCCGTTTAAGTGGATAGTTGTGATAGTCTTCACAGTCTAAGTGGAGCATGGTGA
>NW_014030866.1:0-1038 GCF_001186125.1 Sphaeroforma arctica JP610
GGAATTATTGTTGTTGTGCCGCTTTCTTCTTCTGGCGAGTTTGCTCGGCTTTGTGGTATGCAGCGATATCATTCGGATCGTCAAAAGCTTCGGCTGACTCCCAAGTTGGATCACCTTCCCGCCAGCGAACCAAGTATTATGTATTTCCTGTGGAATCATTCTGTCTATGACGAATGATGTAACGGAACGAGGAACTATCCTGCCACATATGATCTTCTAAAGGTTTTTCGGTGGCTCTATGGACTAATCGCGAAAGTTCCACTCTAACTGGTTTACCTTTGAAAGTATCTGGAAGTGAACCATCCTTGTGTGTCAGTTCATATCCTTGTCCCTGTCTGGCTTTGACAACGTATGGTCCAAACATTGGTCGCATTGCTTTGGTTGTGTGACCTTCGGACCGTACCATTACTACATCCCCTGGTTGAAAGGCGATAAAATCGTAAGCATGGAGGCGGTCAAACTGCCTGGATAGTGTGTCTGAGTATTTCTGCGTGACCTTGTAAAGCGTCGGCAAGATAGTGTCGTGCAAACGATCCAGCCGGTGTGCCCAAGCCTCATTGGTGACCGGCTGATTCCCCGGAAGGTCATCCGTGAAGTCAGCAAACGGAACATGACGGCGACCGAAGTAAGCACTGAATGGTGCTGTCTCGTGTCGCCGAGATATTCGGAGGTTCTGGCACAGCATAATAAGTGGTAGTCGGACATCCCATGCCGTAGGTAAATATTCACATAGCTTGCGAACTCCTTCGTGTATGTCTCTGTGTCTTCTATCCGCTGCTCCCAGAACCTGAGGACGATATGGTGGCGACTTCGAATGCATCACTCCAACTTTTTGAGCTATTAGTTTAACAATATTGTTCTAAAACTCGCCTCCCTCGTCTGATTGGATTTTCCTGGGAAAACCATGTTCCCCAAACACCTCCATAACTTTCGATGTCACCACTTCTGCTGACTTTGTGGCCGTTGCTCTAAATAAAACGTGCAATATATATCGATTTCCTGCTGCTGAAACTAGTGGCATTGGAATCATGTCGACTT
>NW_014030865.1:0-1038 GCF_001186125.1 Sphaeroforma arctica JP610
AAATGTACCAAGTCGTGAGCATGCAGGCGGTCAAATGTCGTCGTAAGCTTGCCTGTATACTTCTTGGTGATGTGGTGGAGGGTCGGCAATATAGTGTCCTGTAACTGGTCTAATCGTTGTGCCCAGGTGTCATTCGTCATCGGCTGAGAATCCGGTAACTCGTCCGTGAAATCGGCGAACGGAACATGGCGGCGGCCAAAGTACACGCTAAACGGCGCACTCTTATGGCGGCGGGATATCCTAAGGTTCTGGTATAGCATCGTGAACGGAAGGCGTTCGTCCCATCGAAGGGGAACTGCCTCACAGCATTGTCGAATAGAACGTGTAATCTCCTTATGACGTCGTTCCGCCGCGCCCAGCACTTGGGGTCGATATGGTGGAGACACCTTATGTAGCATCCCCACTTCTTGCACCAGAAGCTCCACTATCTTGTTGGTGAACTCATTCCCCATGTCTGTTTGGATTTTACGGGGGAAGCCATGTTCGCCAAAAAATCTCTATGAGTGTCTGTGTCGTGGTTTCCTTTGTCTTGTCCGGTGTGGCTCGAAGGATAGAATAGCCTGTGGCGATGTCCAAGACGTGAAGAATATAATTGTTCTTGCGTCGGGACTCCAGTGGCATTGGGATGTAGTCCACTTGATTATGGTCCCACGGGTAGCGTGCATCGATGCTAATAATCGGGTGGAAACCGTTACGAAGTGTGTCCTGTCCCAAACATGTGCCACATTGCCGCTTAACCTCTGTGACTAACTCAAGTGCCCCTGGCCAAATGTAGTAAACACATCAAAATACGATACTAAAACCTACTGAGTCTCCCTGAGGCTCAGTGCGGTGTATTTATTCTTATATTTGATTGTCTACGTGGTCTACAAATAATTCACCTCGTGTGAATTAATTGTAAACTAATTCTAACTCCACACTTATAGTGGTTTAAGGGGACTTTTACTACACTCCCCTCAAGCTCAAGCGTCACCAGTGATTGAAGAGCTTCAAAAATAAAAGACCTCTTAAACTATTGAAAGTTAAACAAATAAAATT
>NW_014030864.1:0-1038 GCF_001186125.1 Sphaeroforma arctica JP610
CCATCGAAGTTTACACATCAAACGTGTGTTTGGGCCATGTGCTAATATATTTAACTAAGGTAGAAGTGTGGCTGTTCAAGCTTGGGCATCTGAGCTGAAAGAAAACACTTACGCCTTGTTCAAGGAGCAGCGTCAACATCTAGCCCAAGAGATTTCTGAGATCGGTGTCCGTTCTATTATTCTACAGGAGAGGTAGGTATTTTGGACAACTCCACCTTTCATCCTGAGTATGCTCGGACGCCGTCCTTCCAAAAGAAGCGATCTGGCAGTGGTGTCTCTTCAAAACACCATGGATCTGGTGAAGAATTGACGACTACCACGTCTACTGCCACTACACAGAAGGTCGAAGATGAAGCCATGGATGCTGGTTTGAATGACGCAGCGAAAAAGTGTATCGCTGCCTTAAAGGCAGCAATCCAGCCCAAGAGGATAGCCAGGCCAACGCCCATAGGATTCGGCAGGAGTACAATTTGGATCAACCATGTGATCTGGAGGCCGATGAGGATATTAAGGATGCCATTTGTAACTTATAAACGTACTCTTAATAGTACGAGGAACTTAAGTTTCCTAAAAATACTTTTAATAGTACGAGGAACTTAAGTTTCCTAAATGTACTCTTAATAGTACAAAGAACTTAAGTTTCCTAAATGTACTCTTAATAGCACGAGGAAGTTAAGTTTCCTAAAATAGTTTTTAATGGTTTTATTAATTAATACCTTTTCCATTTTACATATCAGATATTTGGAAGAGGCCATTAAAAGACCTCAGTAAAATACCAAACATAAAGAGTTGGTCTAGTTTTATTAATATAACTTTATTTAATTTCCAACTTTCTTTATATCTGAATACTTCGGTAGCGAGATGGCTCAACCGAATATAGGTTTCTAGGGACTATTAACGTTACCTAGTTAATCCTCCGATCAGCCAACCAGATATACCAGTCTGATGAAGGCTAAGTCGGTAATTCTTGATAAGTGGCATGTTATTGGTTAAGACAATAACTAAGGATATCAAGAGTATTTTTATTTATTTATTTTA
>NW_014030863.1:0-1038 GCF_001186125.1 Sphaeroforma arctica JP610
CGCTTGGCCGTATGAAGTACTCAGTATATTCCATAGTCCTGCCCCTCACCCAATGCATATGGCTGAGCTCGCTTAGTGTCTTTAGTATTGTTTCATGTTTCGCTTCAAGTGTGGCTGTCCCCTGCGTTCTGATCATAGCAAATATATTTTATGCATTTCATCACCAAGAAGCAACAATTACTTAGGTTTATAGTTCAGTAGGTTTGGCATGGGTAGAGAGACATGTAGATATATGACTATATGCATAAGGGATGTGTATAAAGAGATATCTAGGTATGGGCGTATAGATCTATGTTGTATATTCCTGCTCTACCCATAACTTTAAGAGGTGCTCCTGGTTAGCGGCACTGATCTTGTAGCATATCACGCACCGACCAGCGTATCTCTACCCCACTGATGTCTCATATAGACGAGCCTGGTTGTTAACTCGGACATGTTTGGTGACATTCATAGTTCCAAATTCACTGAAAACACATATATATCGGGCTGAAGTCTTAGCTCTACTATGTATCCATTCCACCGACTGCGTACAACCTATCGGCAAGGCGGGATGGATTGCTAACTCAACAATCGTAATGTATCACAACTCTGATACCAAATCTCCGTTCCACTGCTAGCATATCTTCGTTCTGCTGATTGATTATGTTTATTCCACTGGCACACACATATTCACAGGCGAGCGTCTGAGTCCCTATGTGTCCCTCTGCTGCTTCATCATGGCAGCTGCGGTGTTGATGGTGTAGTGGAACTTTCAAGTACATGATGCCGATTCTGATTCCGATTCCGATTACAATTCCAATTCCAATTTCAATCTCTGATTATAAATATACCCTATCTATTTTTGGGGGGTTTCAAATCTGCGTGTAGAGCCCAAAAGTCCTTGTTACAGAACAACTTGTACGCCAATGGTGTCCTACGAATAGACACTGCCGGGTGTGGGAGGAGGCAGGGGGCTGCCTACAACGATATCTGCGGGCTGTACAACGAAACGTGTATAAAGGGTCTTAGCGATGTGGTAATGTGGGCATACATATGCAT
>NW_014030862.1:0-1038 GCF_001186125.1 Sphaeroforma arctica JP610
ACTTTTACTACAGACTACCTCGAACACAAGTATAAACACATTAATAGAGGAATTAGAATACCTGAAACACAAGAACTACGCACAAGAATGACGCATATACTTGCAAATATTCAGTGAACACTCAAAATCAACAGAACACTCAGGAAACAAGAACCAAGACATACGAACATGGAGACAATAAAAGTCACGTCATCGTCATCAAATTACACACACACACAAAGAAACAATCACATAACACCAATCCATAAATAGAAAGACAACACATACCGGTATTGAACTCCACAATACAACTACACTAAGACCAGTGCAATAATACACCATCGTAAGTCAAAAATACATGGGTATCGAAACTATCGGAAAAACGTCATCGAAAAACAAACACATAAGTGTCAATACCACTAGATAGAGCAAAACTACCCTGAGCCCAAACGTAAATAATAAATGGATGAATCCAGACTCTAAGGATGACACATAGTTTACCAGACTACATATATCAACGAAGATGGCACCACTATAAGACACACTCAGAGGTATAGACATTGAGACATGCAAGTCTACATAATAAGATACAAAACAAACCAAAGCACAGATTCTGATAGCCAGAATAGAAACGAGAAACAATTGAATCAACTGGTAGTGTATAAACACGGCAATACCAAAGAAGACAGGCACATGGTACTCAGATAGACCATTAATAAGAAACTTATCGATTTAGTACCGTCAGTATAACTACAGAATAATGAGACACAAATAAAAGTCTTATACAATTTATAGATGTTCGGTTTTCAAACACGAGACAAAAATAACAAAATAAAACTAATAAATTTCAATCCAAGGTTCACAGAAAATAAACGATATTGCAAGGACTTCCAGCATACCACTACCTGGACGACATCGTAATAGCAACAGATGACTACGAGGAACACGTACGAGTAGTGAAAGAGGTCATTCGGCGGCTGACGTACCACAGTTTCAAGCTAAACCCTTCAAAATGTCATTTTGCAGTCAAAGAAGTCATGATCCTAGGGAAGCGAGTAT
>NW_014030861.1:0-1038 GCF_001186125.1 Sphaeroforma arctica JP610
ATGTATTTATATCTATATACGTATACGTTTATATATATAGATTAATATATATATATATATAAATATCTATCTACATATATATATATATATATATATATATATATATACATGTATATTTATATATATTTATATTTATATATATATATATATATATATATATGTATGTATTTATATACACATATATATATATGTATATATATATCTTATATATGAATATATATATATATATAAGTATACATATATATTTATATATTGTATATATATATATATATATATATATATATGTATGTATGTATATACGTATATACGCATTATGTATGTATATATTTATATGTATATATATTTATATATATATATATTTATATCTATATACGTATACGTCTAAATATATATATACATATATATATAAATATCTATCGACATATATATATATATATACATGTATATATATATATATATATATATATATATATATGTATGTATTTATGTATTTATATATATATATATACATATATGTATATATATATCTTTTATATAAATATATATATATGTATGTATGTATATATGTATACATATATATTTATATATTGTATATAAATATATATATAGATATATATATATGTATATATGTATGTATGTATTTATGTATGTATATACGTATTATGTATATATATATATATTTATATATATATATATTTATATCTGTAAACGTATACGTATATATATATATATATATTTATATCTGTAAACGTATACGTATATATATATATATATATTATATCTGTAAACGTATACGTATATATATATATATATATCTGTAAACGTATACGTATACGTATATATATATATATATATATAAATATCTATCTATATTGCATCCTTGGGTTTATCTACAAACTATATGTAGTTCATAAACCTCTGACGTTGTCCTTCACCTCCGCAATTTCCTTAGTGTTCACTTCTACAAATATGCATGTACATGTATTATCCCTGTTTGGATATATAAATATGTGTGTGTCGGTGTCGGTGTCTGTATAA
>NW_014030860.1:0-1038 GCF_001186125.1 Sphaeroforma arctica JP610
GTATATTATAATTATGAGCATAACCATCAACACCTAGTGGTTTAGTGGTATAATTGCCCCCTGCCACGGGGTAGACCCGGATTCGATTTCCGGCTAGGTGAACTCTTTTTGGGAGATATGTACTAGTGTTGTGTATTGATGTACATATTCATATACATAGATATACCAGTTTATTGTGTATATATGTAGATTTTATGATATATATGCACAATGCGTATGTACGTGTATATATAAATATTGCTCGTGTATAGAAATATGTTTTTAACAAATGTACAAAGTCCAATCAAAAACATACTAAAATACACTGGAGAATGAGAGAATTGAACTCCCGACTTCGTGCATGCTAAGCACGCACTCTACCAACTGAGTTAATTCCCAGCTGAAATCCTGTTCATATTAGACATAATATAACCAATTCAAATATGTTACCTTTCGTTTATGAATTGATGTAAGCATCCTCACTGAGAGCGAACACATCGCACTTGAAATAGTTTATGCAGTCAAGAGCTCGCGAAAAAAATATATCGTAACAAATAAATACACACGAAATCCGCAACGAATCCGTCCCTAGTCATGATTGACATTATCAAATCAAAGGTATATCGACGGAACCGCTTGTAACTCATAATAATCGGCATTGCTGAATGTGAAAACATACAGTCCAGTATCGATTGTCATTCATTGTTGTTTTAATTTACCATCATCCACGTCAACTGAATATCTTCCAAAGGGGTTTGAGACAATAATAATTGTTAACCTGCGATCTTCAACGAGCCTCAATTTCGAGCCCGAAACCCACTTCCAACAAACCTACATCAATTGGCTTTGTAAATATCGAAACAGTGATGGTGTTCGACACACTTTGGCTAACCTACCAATCCACTGTGCGTCGCGGGAGGCTATATTTCGCTCTGTGAATTTGACAGTGGATTTTCGGATAATGGCTTGCCTACTTGGCCCTCATTGCGACTTTGAAAAATAGAACACATGGTTGTTGAAAAGCGATACGGCCCATGACTGACCACATGTCCCGATCGT
>NW_014030859.1:0-1038 GCF_001186125.1 Sphaeroforma arctica JP610
ATATATAATGTATAGCACACAGATAAAAATGAGACGCCCTTGCAGCCACGACAAAGGCTGTATACACTGCCTCAGTTTGAAGAATTAAGTCTTTATGCTATAACTGACGACATAAGCTTCGTCAGCGACGATAATGAACAGACGAAAAATGTTGATTCGATGCGACCTCAACACTATCGCACCTATGTATGTATACCAAATACACAAAGAAACTACTTAAGGCACTTAAATGTTCCTGTCGATGGACAGGCATTGACTAATATCATACACGATCCCAGAGGTACACACACATGTATGCGTAGTTCCTACCCCCTTGTTGAACCAGACAGGCTTCCTCCGGAATAAGGTTTTGAGGCCCACTTCGCCAGATTCGGTGCCCATAAGCCATTCTGCGTCCTGGTTTGTTTATATTGTACCGATATTAGATATTCAGAGCAGGTGCATGGAAGGCGCTGGCTGATTTTAATCATTAGAAATTTTTTTTTTCATGGATGGCAGATAGAAACAAGCACACATGACCAACTACTTTGTTGTAGGTTGTTTGAATGCTATTATTTTTGGAAGCACTAATAGTATAGCGAGAGAGCTGCTAATAACTCCTTAAACATTTAGTATACGACGAGAAAATCACAGGTCTGGACATACAAACATGCTTCAAACAATCATATATATACACGATAACTTTCATACATGTGTATGTGTATGTGTTCATGGTAACTTTCATACTTGTATATGTGTACGTGTTCACAATAACTTTCATACATACATATGTGTATGTGTTCATGATAAATTTCATACAAGTATGTGTGTGTGCGTCACGCGCTCTTACATGTGTATTTTGTATATATAGAATACCTAGCACGATGCGGATTGTGCTTGAGGCGTAGGATGTCTATTGAAGTCATTTCTATGTAACTCTATGCGCCTGTAACAGATTGTTAAACGTCTGTCCTAAAGTAATTGTACAAAACACGTGGTTTCTATAAGTATATGTACATATTCATATGTACATTCGAATAATAAGTATATATATATATA
>NW_014030858.1:0-1038 GCF_001186125.1 Sphaeroforma arctica JP610
TATACATGGAGGGTAAATACGGGATCATAAGTATGATATATATATATAGTTTAGATCCTTGAACATTGTTTCGAAAGTGTTGATTATCGACCATTGTATGTGCAACATAATGTCGCTGGTCGTTTCCAACAGGATTACAAATGCATACAGACACACATTCATGTTCTTACATGTGCCACTGAAAGTGCCTGGATGCACATAATTTCGACGCTTGTGCACATACTCTTGCATGAGCGTTACGGCTTCTTGTATGGCGCTGTTGGCGTCAACCTCAATCAGGTCCAACTTGGCCACCACCAATGCCCCACACGTGAATTTGTCGTATATGGTTTCCATCATGTTTATCAACACGTCTACAGCAAGGGAGCAATATCAAATGCAGCAGGTGCGATGTGCCTTCAACATATATTTATACGAAACCTATAAAACGTATAAAATCAAATCAAAATTTTTATAATTATGTCATTATTGACACTATTTTCGAAATTGCTATGTACATATGTAGTGTTTCACTTTCTACTTTATACATAGGCTACAATAGACATTTTTTAATAGGAGCAAATAAATAAGTAACGACGCGATTGATGTAGACGATGAAGAATAAAGCACACTGCACAGTGCAAGTGTAGAGATTGTGTGTTGTAGTGAGAAAAGGTCATTTTTGGGCAGTGTCCATATTACTTTAAAGATTATCAGGAGAAGGTCCCATCATGGCTTGACAGGCTCAGTAACTCCGTTGTGTGTGAAGTATTACTTCCATCAACTGGCCTTTATAGCCGAGTCGTATGTCATGTGACTACTGACTAGGAATTAATTATATTTAGTTTACTAGCCATGGTGATAGTAGAGTAGCTGTGCGGAATGTCATGCGTATTGTTATCGATATATATCCTTAATCCTTCACCTAGATCAGTAGTACTTTTATTCTGAAGGGTTGAGGTACAAGGGTGTTCTATTTACAGGCGACCGTCCCGCGGCCGTCGACAGCACTCCAATCACAGACTGGTAGGGACTATATAAATGTACATACACGATAAC
>NW_014030857.1:0-1038 GCF_001186125.1 Sphaeroforma arctica JP610
TGTATATGATGTATCAATACTAGCATACCTGTAGTGGCACAGTATAGGAAGTGCAGTATATTAAGTCTAAGTGATCCATAAGTTGGATGACCAATAAACCTAAGTCTATATCCTGCCAGTAACCATCTGTATTGACGAAAATTTGGTGTACCTGTACAGTTGTACGAGGATACGTACACACATGAGTGTTGCGATATACGTAAACAACATATGTCTATTTTTATGTTTTCATGTCGGTAACAATCTGCATTGACAACAATCTAGTGTACCAGAGAACAAGTACGAAAAAACGTACGAACATGAGTCTTGAGCTATACATAAGCAATATATGTATTCCCGTATATTGTCTTGTAAGTGATTATCTGCAATGACGACAATCTAACCTACCTGCGAAATAGGAATGAGAAAACGTACGTGTACGAGACTTGCTATTTACGTAAACAACATACGTATATTCATATCTGATGTATTCGCGGAGCACGAACATACGCTTGCTCACAAGCGTAGACATTAATGTCAATAATTTACCTATAATCATCTGTGTACTCACCACTGCGCCTTTTCACGCCTTAGTTTACGGAAACAATAAACGTAAATTCACACGAATATATCGTACATACCTCCGAGCGACCCAGGTGCGTGTCATAGAACATAATAATCTCAGCAGAAAACAGGATCATTACGAGACTATTCCTGCAGCAGAATAATAGACGAGAGAGGGATTGAGAGGTGTGTTAACATACGAGATGATAGACGAGAGAGGGACTGATTAAAAGGTTTGTCAACACGCAAGATAAGTGGACACTAGACGAGAGAGGGACTGATTAATGTGTTAACACGCAAGGGAAGTGGACAATAAACGAGAGAGGGACTGATTAGTAGGTGTGTTAACACGCAAGAGAAGTAAATACGATTGAAACAGGAACAGCTAGGCAGAGAAAAATAGGGCCGTTTTCATAATATATGTAAGCAATGGTATACTCATGCATGCAGGTCGATTAATGGATATAAAAGAAGAGAAACTAATGCAATACAATG
>NW_014030855.1:0-1037 GCF_001186125.1 Sphaeroforma arctica JP610
GAAGCGATGGGATTTGTACCGGATATAGGTACTCATAGTTTCCGAAAGTGTCCCTGCACTTATGCGCAACGCAGAGGTTCGACCAAGGACGATACGGAGGCGAGGGGGAGATGGGCTATGAAAGCAGATGGAACGCCAAGGTATAGAAAGCGTCGGCAGGTGGATACATACACTAGCAATCTCATGCCATATACTGATGCCAAAGTGTCCGAACAACTCTGTGGGCCAAGAGGACCTTGTGTATATAAAATTGTTCAAAATTCAGATATCATCGATAACGAAGAGTCCCTGCGAGAAGTTGTGCCTGGGTTATATTCACGAGTCACACAAACGGCTTTTCGCAATCATAGCCTTCTATTTAGCCACAACTGATAGTGTTCTGGTCACATATGAGTTCAAGCAACACGTATTGACACACATACACGAAATATTTAACAATCAAGAGAATACTGACTTAACCAAAATAGTTAAAAAAACAACAACAAGTACTGGTGATACGGGACGGCAATGATGGTTTCCGAATACAAGAGATCGATGGTGCACCTGGCGCAGAGAATGTCCAAAACATGAATGTAAAAGACCTCCACAACGAGATTATGGGGCCTCGGCTGAAGTGCGACACTTGAAACAAATGAAGGAAGAAGACAAGTTGGGATATACTGCTCAGAATACAAGACTAAGGAAGTTAGTGCAGAGAACAAAGAGAGAGATGGCAGCAGGTTTCCATCGTTTGGACCTACCATATAGAGCTTGGTGCAATGCACAGCCACAACAAAATAATCAACCCCAGAGCAACCCATGTAAGTTTCGGTATATCAAGGCGATATTAACGCCTTCGAGTAATTAAACGCTTAGGTTGAGTCTAAGTATAGTTAAATTCGAAAAAAAATAAACGAAATGAGTCTTTTAGTAGAGTTAGGTATGCCTCGTGAATACAGCAATACTCTGAGGGATTGGGAGGCTGAGATAATAACATTTAGTTAATGTTTCTCAGGCGGAGAAGTTAAGCATTCTCGGTTAGTCCAGTAGGTCCGTGG
>NW_014030854.1:0-1037 GCF_001186125.1 Sphaeroforma arctica JP610
TATATATATATATATATATATATATATATATATATATATATATATATATATATATATATATATATATATATATATATATATATATATATATATATATATATATATATATATATATATATATATAAAAGCAAGGCAGAAGGCTGCTTACACCCACATATCTATAAATATTGTATAGCACGTATGCTCTAAAAGTGCAACTGCAAGTCTGTTCACATCCAGACATTTCGTACATGTATTGCATAGCACCTGGGCAACACATATACAAGCATGCAACACAAATACCCAAATTGATATCCAACCTATACCTACATATCCGTATCTTTCGTTTGAATATGCAAACTCAAAGACATTCAATCAACCCACTTACCACCAGGAGAACGATGGTGTCCACTGCCACGAGCGCCACTACGGAATAGATGACCTGTCGCAAAATTAATTCACAAACCAGGTCAGTTATTCGAATAGTGGTCGAGTATTAGTTCAAAGTACATATTGTAATTCACGTGTTCATAAATACATATTTCTCGACTGGTATATGAAACGACACCAAAATGATTCACGTATTTCTACGTATTCGATATCTGTCCTCCAGACCACAGACACGCACCCTTGCGTCCAGCAATGCGGCGCTCGGGGGTTCGGGGTACAGTGAGTGGCGGCGAGGTCTACACAAAGAAAGTGTGTACGAGAACAGAAGACTATCCACCAGCGTGCTGAAAATAATCGGAGAAAGTAGTGTTTGAAATAAGAACGGTGTGCCAGAAAATAAGCAATGGGATAGTTCGGGAGTATCAGAAAAAAGGGGAAAGGGATGGTTCGGAAAAGGCGAAGTATATCACCTACCACGAACGCGTATGTAATACGAATTTACCGTCCTAGTTGGAGAGCGATCGCTGGCTAATCAGAACATGGTACGGGCCAGTTGCCAATATATATTTATATATATATATATATATTATACATATACATATACATATACATATACATATACATATACATATACATATACATATACATATACATATACATATACATAT
>NW_014030853.1:0-1037 GCF_001186125.1 Sphaeroforma arctica JP610
TCGATATTTACGTCGATATATAAAATTTACCTACGCGTTTATTTATTCTAAGGCATTAGTATCGCCTTTATTAGACCGAATCTTACACCAGGTAATCACGGCTATGGTTCTTGGGGTCGATCTTACGGAACACAGGCGAGTGGGTAAAACTCTGTCAACGCTCAATCCAAGAGAGCAATATTCGATGCTTTTGTCCTCATACATCCATGTAAGGTGTCCCAACAGGTCGTCACGGCTGGTGTTCGTCGACATCACGTACTTAGCTAGTAAATCGAATAAAATCATATCAAATCGTCGTTGTTCTTGAACTAACTTCTATCTAACTTGATTGTATTAGCTGTTACACAGATGATACAGAACTTCTAAACAGCCCAAGGTTTATTGAGTTACTTTTTGCAGACGATACTTCATTGTTGAAGTACTGTACTGCACTTATTGCACTATTTCTTTACAGACTAAGTAGTTCAAACTGGTTCATCAAATATTGGTAGTCCATGTGCTGATGTGCCGGTGATTTAGGACCGAGAGTCTAGGTGCATGCACCTGGGTGCAGAGCCTAGGGCCATTCTGTCCACCCTTATACTGCAAAATTATACAGGAAACTATGTATTTTATATATATATAAAAACCGGTTTTGGCGGGCTATCTCAAAAATAAATGTAAATATGCAAGCATTTTGCATCGATAAATGCTAAAAATGGCCACAATTTTTTTTTAAATAAAGCAAAACAACAAAAGGCTGAAAGTCATAAATACAGTATTGAAGAGTTATACATTAGTAATTTTTTTTTCAACATATTCAAATAAATATATCCATCCTGTTCAAAAACTTGTTCGAAAGGCCAGAGGTGGCTCCTGTATAATAATATCCTACCGAGAGCTGACGCGCTAGCAATAAACCTTCATCATGGCGAATCCGGTAAGACAAAGCAGCAACCTTTGTTCAGCTAAACAAACAGCCAAATGTCAGAAGCAATGTATCAGCAGTCAAGCATCTACTTCAACTATACACACACATACACACACACACACACATA
>NW_014030852.1:0-1036 GCF_001186125.1 Sphaeroforma arctica JP610
GTAGTCTGACCTAGCCTACCTGACTGTGTGTTGTTGTGTTGTAGTCTGACCTAGCCTACCTGACTGTGTGTTGTTGTGTTGTAGTCTGACCTAGGCTACCTGACTGTGATGGAGGTGTGTGTTGTTGTGTTGTAGTCTGACCTAGGCTACCTGACTGTGATGGAGGTGTGTGTTGTTGTGTTGTTCTGTATTTGCGTATTCGTGCTTGACATCTCCTGCCTTAGCCCACCCACCGTATCATGTCTGCCCATTCATGCTGACCAACCAATGCAAATCCACGTGGCCTGTCTGTAATGTGAAAGAAACGACATCCTCTCACCACGCACACTCGTGAGCTTTTATCATCTTCTCTACAACACCAGGGTTTACCTTCATCGGGCTTATACTAAGGATACAGCCATTTAAATTATAATTAAAACGAGTAGTATCACCCCCCTTTTTAAAAATGGCACAGAAAATAAGTGACTGAGAGAGGGGGGTGTAGCTATGCACGATGTCAGAGCCTCTTCGGAGTACCTCATACTAACATTTAGATCGAGGTTGAAATTCCCTCGGCAAAGCTTTTTTTAGGGTAGCTACCAACGTAGATCCTCATAACTCTTTACCTAAACTAATATCTAGACCAATTGCTCACCTTGGATAGCAGTCCCATCTCCTTTATAAGGCTGTAATCTAGCCCAATGCTCGCGAACGCACCATAGATTATATACAGAGCCCATTTCTTTGTCTTTAGTTGAAAATCGTGTTGTGCTCTGTTGCTGCAGGCATTGCACTACTGTGAGGTAGGGGCGTGTCTGAAGAGTCCGCTATGGCCCATTTGGGTATTAGGAAGTGAAACACACTTCACTGTGGTGGTGTCAACTGACGAATCAATCACGGCAACAGAGGCAGCGTATGAGGACACAAACGTGCATAACAGTTATATATATATATATATATATATATATATATATATATATATATATATATATATATATATATATATATATAGTATATATATATATATATATATATATATATATATATATATATATAT
>NW_014030851.1:0-1036 GCF_001186125.1 Sphaeroforma arctica JP610
TAATAATATATATAATAATATATATATTATATATATATATATATATATATATATATATATTTATATATAAATATATATATATATATATATTTATATATATAGATATATAGATATATATATATGCGTATTTATATATAACAACTTTATACTGAATATTAGATATATACTTATTTCCATAACTTATTACTACTCGAAAAATCTCACCCAAGTCTCTTTTTAGCCTCTTGCTCACTCTCTCACGTCACTGTCTATCATTCTGCTAACCAGAATTGAGCGCTGCACAAACGTAAAGAAAAACTGATGTATCTCCACGGGTTATTTGCACCCATTCACGCTCGAATATACCCAGTACTGATGAACCGATATACATTTTCCTTTCTATCGTAGTCCGTATTCAATCTGTTAGTATGTAATTGTGTCGCATCATTATGACAGCTCTCTTTCTAGAATCTTACCTGTACCCCCAAAGATAACTACAAATGCCGCATCTCCGACACATGCGTGCATTTCAAACAACAGAAATCGCACTACCCGTACACACAAGACTCCAACTTCACACACTCTCTCACTCTGTTTCGATCTTACGCGGAAGTACCGAGACTCCTACCTTGCCATTGTAGTCTGTATTCAATTTGTTCGTGTGATCTCGGAACATCTCGCCCAATTCCCTTTCCAGTCTCTTGCCCACCCACTCAATGTCGCCATCCGACGCCGCACTTTCGTAATTTTTGTTCTGTCGAGGCGCTACCGCCGATGTCGTACTATTGCGAAACGCTGGATGGATACAGTGAGGATCACAGGCATCAGTGTCAAAATAAAATTCTAGCAATGCCATTAAGCGAATGTTTGTTTGCCCGAGGTGAGCTGGTAATCAAATATACCAGCGGTAAAATTTGCGAACACGGACGTGGGTGGTCGAGGCCGACGTATAATATATATATATACATATATACATCAATATATATTTATATATATATATATATATATATAAATATATATATATATATCTATATATATATACTTCAGTATATGTACT
>NW_014030850.1:0-1036 GCF_001186125.1 Sphaeroforma arctica JP610
GTGTGTGTGTGTGTGTGTGTGTGTGNGTGTGTATATATATATATATATATATATATTACTTGCAAGCAGTGGGACTAGGGAATGTTTTAGGCCTGCTGATGGCGGAAACACCGAAGCTTTATATGCGATTTGACCTGCAGCCCACTACAAAAATACAGACACTAAGTAGTAGAGTTGCTGGCCAGAACCCTTCTGGATTGTAATGCGAACTACGTATTTACTAACATCTGCGCTGAGAGGAGCGTGAACAAATCTGCGGAATTTGGTTTTGCCCCACAAAATGTTGTGACGTCACGTTGATGAACTTGTGACAGGTATCTCATACCTCAGGAGCTCAGGGCTCAGGCTGACCGCTGACATAGCCCGACCGCCGCGGTAAATTTATATGGCTTGGAAGGCTGGAAACCTGCACCAAATCAACATCAGAATACATACTTAGCTGGTACAGATTGTCATTGAAAGCTGAATAACGATTTTCCATAATGTAAATATGTATAAATCATGACCCTCTCTCGAGTAGTCTCTCTCTCTCTCTCTCTCTCTCTCTCTCTAGAGCGAGAGAGAGAGTAGAGAGAAGAAACGTATATAAAATGCCTCTCGCCTGATCGGACTATTATCCGAAGGACAGTCCGATTATACGGAGACCTACAGTCTTTCACACAGAGTACGACCAAGAAATATTTGGGGGAAATTGTACAAACCCTAAACCCAAGTTAAAAAAATACTAAATTGCCACACCCTACTACAAAGCTATATATTTATGTATTTATAATACCACATACGCTGTAAATATTTACCCTCAAGCCTCCAGGGGAGTCCAGGCTCCTCTTGTGTCAAACCTTAGCCACCTTCTAAAAAGGCAAAATCTGAATAATATATATATATATATATATATATATATATATATATATACTAATAATAATATATATATATATATATACTATATAATATATATATATATATATATATATATATATATATATATATATATATATATATATATATATATATATATATTATTATTATTATATATTAT
>NW_014030849.1:0-1036 GCF_001186125.1 Sphaeroforma arctica JP610
AGGTATATCACGTCGCAATATACAACAACATGTTAGCCCGCTCCAGACGAAGGTATAGCTGTGCTAACACGTTTCACATCATATCATGAAGAGCGTGCTGTGGTACTGATACTAACCAAAGGTGTGTTATTGTGTTATTGAAGAGCAATGAGTTGATACCTACTGAGAGTGTTCCTGACAACCTAATCTCGACCAAAAACAGACCTATTCAACAAGCACACCAGCCCGTGAGACTGTGCGTGTAGCCACCCCTACAGATGCATGCCTACCTACACTCCCACATGCACATGCACAGGCACACCTGTCGCTGAGGTCGCCCCTGTCCTGAGGTGCAGTGGATGGGGCTGAGACTGTCCCGTTTGCGAGCGTGACACTTGTGATGAGCGCGAGCCTCTCTCTGCCATTGTACGCAAACGACACACTCCACCCGCTCCACGCTGGTTTGTTGTCTGTGTGTGGTTTTAAGGTTTAGAGGTTTTAGGGTTTTAGGGGTTTTATCCCATATTACATTATACTTCCTATTTGTTTGTTGTCTGTGTGTGGATGTGTGGATTTGTGGTACCAGGTATGGGTCAGTCTCTGTTTGGTGATGTTTAATACAGCCCATATTACTTCATATTTTCTATTTGTTTGCGTTGACTACAAAACAGAGTCCCTAGAGCCACCTCAGTGGTTTGGTTGTGGTTCTCTGAAGGTTTAGGGTTTAGGGTTGGCTTTGTGTTTGTTTTTGTTTTTCATGTGCTTCTCTGAGGGCTTGGGATATATGGTTTAGGGTTTTGCGTTTAGGGTTAGGGTTTAGGGTTCGTTTTGCTCCACTTCTATGTACCCTCGTATGACTGCATTGAAGTCATGCCTTCGCCATGTGCCTCACACTCGCTTACGCAACTGACTGACTGACTGACTGACTGACTGACTGACTGACTGACTGACTGACTGACTGACTGACTGACTGACTGACTGACTGACTGACTGACTGACTGACTGACTGGCTGACTGACTGACTGACTGACTGACTGACGGACGACGACTGACTGAC
>NW_014030848.1:0-1036 GCF_001186125.1 Sphaeroforma arctica JP610
ATATATTACTACAGTTGTGAACACGCAAACAATATTGCCTCCAATCGATGTTTACTTGGGAGTGTTGACACTCTTATTTGCTGTCAACATTCACTCTTTAGTATTATACACTGTATTCGATTGTAATACAATGGGGATTGTGATGAAGAGTTTTGTATGTGCCAGTGTTGAGTCCTCGACATGAGCATAATTGCATTGTGGCCAATACGCGATATTGATATATCACATTCCGACGAGCGAGTTTTCATTTTTTTGGTGTATATTTTTCCCCCGCTTGTGGAAATTCAGCCATTCCTAAGTTTCCGAGGCCGATTACGGTTAAAAAGAAAAAGAGGAGACAACGCGACCAGTTGGCGAGCACCGCACTGACCGAACCTCCGCGGCCCTTTCCTGCGCACATCCCATCGTACTTACCACCATTCCCAGCAGATCACACATACCGATATACAGCGGTAAGCTTTACTTTTTTGGAAGGTTTTACATAAATTTGTAGGTATGTATTTGAGGGTTTTTTTTGTTTCAGGAGGTGAACTCCGCAAGATAGACCAACTCTTGTAGTGCGTGTGGAGTTGAACTGATATGTGCTTATTGTTGAACAAGCAAGAATAGTAAGTAACCCACTTCGTGTTGCTTACCATCAGACGTATCCGAAGATTGAAAGGGATCCAGGCGATATAAGGGCACAGCAAAGTCATGAGAAATGCTCCGTTGAATTGGGGCTGGCGAAGTTTGCCGTCAAGTCGAAGTCACAGTCTATGGTGTCCTTAAAACCTGGTAGTAATATGGGTGAGTCGGGTGAAAATCTACTGATATTTTGCCGTGACTGTGTTCGATCCGAATAGAGGCGAAAAGACTCACGTCAGTTGAACTGTCGTACGCACACACACACCCGCGCACACAAACACACAAACACCACCCCCCCCCCGCACACACAAACACAGACACAGACAGACACAGACAGACACAGACAGACACAGACAGACAGACACACACACACACACACACACACACACACACACATATATATATTATCTAT
>NW_014030847.1:0-1036 GCF_001186125.1 Sphaeroforma arctica JP610
TTATATATTATATATATNTAATAGTTATATATATATACATAATATATATATATAACGTTATATATATATATATATATATATGTAGCTAACGACATATCGTCAGCATACCCGGAGTTGCGTAAAGTTCCGAATGAAATTGAATGATCCTACTCACACTCATCAATAACTCTTCTTAGGAATCTGGAGAAACGGACTTCTCTCGGCTGAGAGAGTTCTATCTAAACGGAATGGCCAAAACGTACCGCCATACGTTAGTGTTTTCGGCATACATGACTCCGGAGATCAACTCCCTGATGACGCGCTACTGCAAAGGATTTGAGGGAAAGGTCAAGGTAAGGTGTTTGCTCACTGGTGCGTGTGGTTACCAGTGGTTACTAGTTTTGACTAGTGCTTACTACCCTTTAAACGTATGCATGGTGCTGGCAAACTCTGAAAACCCTAAACCTTAAACCCTATCACACTCCTACGCGTGTAGCTCACATACCTATTGCATTACACCCGCGGCACATTAAACCACAGAAGCTGCTCCACTACAAAGGCACTATAAAACCCTAAAATTCTAAAACCCGGCCCATTTAACCGCAGACGCTGCCCCACTACAAAGGCACTATAGGCCAAGTGGTGCGCCAAACACAGCAGACATTCCGTCGAATCGACTGCGACGCCGCTACGGACGTAGCCGATGCGCGATTCGAGTACTTTATCAACGAGGTAAGCGTTCTGTGTGTGTCTTTGTTTGGTTATAAAATAGTTGTCCTTATGAAATAGTAAGTAGTCCATATATAATAGTAAGTTGTCCATATATAATGGTAAGTTGTCCATATATAATGGTAAGGAATTCATATATAGTAGTAAGTTGTCGATATAAAAGTGAGTTGTCCATATACTATAGTAAGTTGTCCATATATAATAGTAAGCTGTCCAGATATTATAGTAAGTTGTTCATATATAATAGTAAGTTGACCATATATAATAGTACGTTGTCCATATATAATAGTAAGTTGTCCATATATAAAAGTAAGTTGTCCATATATAA
>NW_014030846.1:0-1036 GCF_001186125.1 Sphaeroforma arctica JP610
TATGTATGTTTGTATGTTTGTATGTATGCATGTATATATATATATATATATGTATGTATGTATGTATGTATGTATGTTTGTATGTATGCATGTATGTGTGTATGTATATATATTTATATATATATACATATATTTATATATATATATATATATATTCAGTAGAATCCGAACGATGCCAACGCAGTGGTTCCCACATGTTAACTCGCAATTAAAGTGAACTAAATTATGTGTGTATCTTCATTTAGCACCTAATCTCAAACATGTTCGGCATAGATTCAGACATGTCTTCTCGCATGCTATGCTGAATTCCAATTTAAATCACGTCACTTCAGGCAGAGCTGCCTAACTAAACGCAGTGATCAGCAAGAATTAAGCTCGCATATCAAGCCTTGTCGTATATCAGGGTGTGCACATATGTTTGCGCATACACACACACATATATATATATATATCTATATCTATATATCCGTGTACATTGTCGTGACTGTTGTTCCTTTTTGTGCATCTTTGTCTTATTGTGTAAAGAACAGATTGGAATACAATTTGCGTTGTGTTTATTTATACATTGTTCCACCTGCATTTGTACAGTCGTGATGTTCATCATCACGTAGATGTATACTCGCATAGAATAATCTAGCTGTGTGTGTTTGAACACTGCAAGAAATGTAATTTCATCACACTGTCTTGCTACCAGGCCTATCTAAGTCACGAAATATGTTTTTTTTTCTGTATTCGTTCAATAGTATACTTGATTGACTTATACCCTGCAGCTAAAGTGGTGATGATGTGAAGATAGCACACGTTATGTCGCTTGACCCAATTATTCCTCCTCGCTCCATGTATCACAGGAGATTAGCGAAGGTGACGCAGAGCTTAGCTCCCAATCGTCTGAGATGTGTATCTTCATTGGCACAGCTGCCAGAAACACATCAGATGCTCAGAGACATGGTGCGCTCATTCGCTGATGAACAGCTCACGTAAGTTAGTCCATCTTGGAGTGTTGACGTTAGCGGTGTGTTGAAGTATTCGTGCTGTT
>NW_014030845.1:0-1036 GCF_001186125.1 Sphaeroforma arctica JP610
TACAGAGGTGCGTGCCTAAATGTGGTAGCTGAATACATACCCGGTGGTCTGTGCCCGGCCAGAGTAGTACTGTTCGATAGTCAGTTCGCTCACCAGATCCACGCGCGGCCCGTATTGGTCATGCTTGACATACCGCACTGTCGATAAAACATAGCAGTATCAATAAAGGGATAAGCCAGCACGTACGAAGAAAGCATGTGTCCGAAAAGCTGTGAAGTCTAGCTGAGTTGATATAAATAAGATAGTCCTGGCTGAGTGCTGAATTCTGCGTTGTTTATGGATATGCTAACGCATATAATGCTGCGTACGCGATAATGTGAAACCATAGCTGGGTAGATATGTAATATGTTTAGTCTATAGATAAATCGTCGGCATCGACCAATACAAGCACAGCGCAAGCTCCACAGCCAGACACAAACAGCACACTGGAGGTGTAAGACACATTAGATGGCTAGAGGTGGAGCAACAGCACGGAAGCCATATATGGGCTGCCTTAATAACATTGAGAACATGACTGGTGCTGCGTGTATGTATATATACTAAAGATGCACTCATCTTATAATAGTAGGGCGCTAGTACACCCATCAACGAAAATTGACAATATCATGTACAGGTATGTAGTATAATATCACTAGGTAAGCACGAGATGTATGGAATGTACAGGGGTATTCCCGGTATGCTATACAAAAGGCATGTACTTGTGCACACTGAACAGGCATTGCTGATAGAGTTACAGACAGGTCGAATACAGAGTGTGCGACATACAGAGGTTAATAACCAAGATATATACACAGAAGAAACACATTGATTACACACATCAGAAAGATAGATACTTCGTTTAAAACACATAAAACACACAATACATGTAGGTATATTGAGACAAAAACGCATTCACTATTTAGATAAAATCTAAAAATCTAAAAATAGATGGCTTGTACGATTAACACCGATTAAAATAAACAACCCATGTCCCTATTGAGTTCTCATTGACAAACATACACCGATTAACATAAACAAACCATGTCCCTATTGATTT
>NW_014030844.1:0-1036 GCF_001186125.1 Sphaeroforma arctica JP610
TTATGTGTGTGTATGTATATGTATACGATATAGTGTATGTAAATATACAGTGTCATATATGTTAAAAGCTGAATGGAGGACTATATAGTGATATATATGTACACGGTTGAATAGATTCATCTATACAGTATTGTATATGTACATATACGGTAATAGATTTATAAACTATGGAATGTATGTATATATGCAGTGTCATTTATGTATGATGTAATGTATTTATATATGCAGTACTACTTATATATACGATTAAATGGATGAAATATATATTTGATGGAATGGACGTGTATTTCCAGTGCTACATATATATATGATTAATTGGATGTATATCTACAGTGATATATATATATTCGATGGAATGGACGTATATATACAATGCTGTATACGTATAAGTCGCAATAAATGTATATATACAGTGAGTGTACATCAAATTGCGTACCAACATACCTACCTTATGCGTCCAATATATTTGCATTGATAAGCAAAAATGCTGAGTCTCAATCTCACTCATACCCACTTTTAATATATCGCCTTGAAGACGTCCCATTTGCATCAATCAAACAACAAACATTTTTTGCACTCATACACTTCATCTCACACACGTTTTATGATTATTCTTTCTTATCTTGATCAGCTCGTTGTGCGGCTGTTGGGATACAGCGGAGAATTACACGTGGCATGTGTGCGGTGTGTTCTGTCCTTGCCACAGCCACTCTACACACTCATGCTGCCTAGCCTTGTACCTGTCTTGCGAAGGGTATGCTCAAATGGCCTTAGTTTAGTACAAATGAACTCATCGAGTGTGTGTATAGGTGTATATATACATCGCTATTATATTTTCTCGATATTTATATTCATATATATATATATACATATATATATATATATGTATGTATGTATGTATGTATGTATGTACCTATGTCTGTATGTATGTATGTATGTATGTATGTATGTATGTATGTAAGTATGAATATATTTTAATATGTATATGTATATGTATATATATATATATATATACATATATTTGTTATTTATATAT
>NW_014030843.1:0-1036 GCF_001186125.1 Sphaeroforma arctica JP610
TGCACTCTCTCATGTATATATATATATATATATATATATAGATGTATATATTATATATACAAACACTCACACCCACACACACAACCATATATCTATCTATCTATATATATACTCGCCGCTACTGCATCATCGGATAGCATCCAAGATCTAATATAAAGTTACGTGAATTTCTATGTACATACGTCGAACCTCTGCACTCTCCCGTATGTATATATAGATATATATATATATATAACAAGATATACTTACCCCTACTGCAGCATCGGATACCATCCAAGACCTGATTGGAGTGGGTGTACTAGTACCCGCAGGTATGGACCCCGAGAGTGTGGAGGTGTCTCCCAGAACCGTGTTGTTGGTTGCGTTGAAGGGGGGTGCAGATGTAGTGGCCAATGCCGTACACGGCATGATCGTGGGTACCTACTGTATGTATTCAGGACTCCTGGGGTTGTATATAGACAATCTGTCGCACAAGATACAACATCGATCGTATATGATCAATCAGATCATACAGGTATGATGTGTGTATATGTAGCCGTGTTGGTGGATGTATGGCTGTGTTGGTGTGTGTGTATACTGTTGTATTCGTGTATATGCATGTACATGTATTGGTGTGTGTGTGTATAGGTATATCTGTGTATGTATACAATTACGTTACAGTATGTACCTCATATTATCTGTAGATAAGCTTAGATTGTAGTGACGAAAACGGTGCATGGCATGATACTTTGGAGCTACTGCGTTTATTGACAACCTATAGCACATGCTACAGCACTGCAATATTTAGGACATCAGGTGGTAGTGCTATATTATATATATATATCTATATATATATTATATATATATTATATTTTATAATATATATATATATATTTTATAATATATATAGCACTACCGCCTGATGTCCTGAATTATATATATATATCTTATTTAGGACATCAGGTGGTAGTGCTATATTATATATATATATATATACTATATATTTTATGATATATATATATATATATATATATTATCATACATATATATATATATA
>NW_014030842.1:0-1035 GCF_001186125.1 Sphaeroforma arctica JP610
ATCTTAGTGTTATTGTAGTGTTATTTTAGTGTTATTGTAGTGTAATGTTTGTGTTATTTTAATGTTATTTTAGTGTCATGTGAGTGTTATTTTAGTGTTTTTTTTAGTGTCATGTGAGTGTTATTTTAGTGTTATTTTAGTGTAATGTTAGTGTCGTGTGAGTGTCATTTTAGTGTTATTTTAGTGTCATTTTAGTGTTATTTTAGTGTCATGTGAGTGTTATTTTAGTGTTATTTTAGTGTTATTTTAGTGTTATTTTAGTGTCATCTTAGTGTTATTTTAGTGTCATTTTAGTGTCATCTTAGTGTTATTTTAGTGTTATTTTAGTGTTATTTTAGTGTTATTTTAGTGTCATTTTAGTGTTATTGTAGTGTTATTGTAGTGTTATTTTAGTGTTATTTTAGTGTCATCTTAGTGTTATTTTAGTGTTATTGTAGTGTTATTTTAATGTCATGTTAGTGTGTTATTTTAGTGTTATTTTAGAGTGTCATTTGAGTGTTTTTTTAGTGTCGTGTTATTTTAGTGTCATTTTAGTTTCATTTTAGTGTTGTTTTAGTGTCATTTTAATGACATTGTAGTGGTCGTCATTGTCGACATGGCTTTGTAATGGTGAGGACAACTTCTTGGTGCATCCAACGTTAGCGACGTTGATCTTGTTTGTTTATTAGCAATAAAAACCTGGTTATGCTGTCTTCGTCTCGTCCCACCTTTCCTAGAATTACCGTGGAATATGTACCGAGCGACATAAGGCTGAGATCAGTACTTAGTACCTTGCTACATGGCAGGCTTGGGTGCTTTCACCTATAGGTATATATACGTATTCACATACAGTACACTCTAAACCCAATATATTTTTCCAGGTTGTAATAATCGTCAAATCGTCTTTTCTTGTTTCCCATCTTCTCCAGCGCCGGCGCGCGATTTTATATACAAAACTCTTCTGGTGGAGCGACACTTCTTCCGATTATTCCTGCACTACGATGATGGTGAGTTTGATGGAACATTTAAATTACGACTATCCCTGTAATATGTATG
>NW_014030841.1:0-1035 GCF_001186125.1 Sphaeroforma arctica JP610
TCATATACTACAAACAAACCATCAAACACGCACCCAAATGAACGATATCCTCGCATGCTTTCATTCATTGATTCCTACATACATGGTTACATACCTACGTACGCATAGACTTACATACATACATCCATACATACATACATACATCAATCCATTCATACATTCGTCCAGCCATCCTTCTATCTATATACATACATACAAACCTACATACATGCATACATACATACATACATACTTACATACATCCATCCATTCATACATCTATCCATCCATCCATCCATCCATCCATCCATATACATACATCCATACATACATACATACACACATATATATATATATCCGTCCATCCATCCATACATACCGTGCGTGCTCTGGCGGCGCTCTCTTCGGTGATTGTGCCTTCTTGGTTGAGTCTGTCGATGATGTCATGTAGGCGAATATTGTCGCCCTTCAATCGGTCCATTTCAGCCAACAACTGGTTGATCTGATACCTACGGGTGCGAATTAACTGCTAGATTAGTGCGAATTAAATGCGAATTAATTTCAATATTCAACTTGTTGCGATATGTTCACCCCTGTTGCTGGGTCGTGTGTAGGCAAATACCGAACACAAGTGTGATTACTTTGTTTCAGAGGATTAGAAAGCCTTGAGATTATAAGAATTTGCTACAGGGTGCGCGTTTGATATTGAAAACCCCCACACACAACAAATACATTGACAGTACACACGATATTCATGTACAATATATATATATATATATATACATATGGATATATATATATATATTGTGAGTTAGTAAACAAAGTTCTTTTAATTGTAGAATAATAAGAAGTTGATGAAAGACTAGATATATTTTATGGGCCCAGTATTATATGATGATAGTGAGTCAGTATAAGAACTTTGGTTCACGAAAATTAATACTGACATGTGTCAATAATCTAATCCATGAAAGTTCGGTACTACGGCCCCTAGGGCCTCTAGGACGATTCTGACAATGCCTAGGCTCCCTTGGCCGATCACAATATAGGACTATATAT
>NW_014030839.1:0-1035 GCF_001186125.1 Sphaeroforma arctica JP610
ACCCCCACCCCCACACACACGTCCCAAGCCTTCCGCGTCAGTGTGTCGTGCGTGTTCTACTGTCTGCGCATCCATCACACGGCCTTTCTCTTCAGCGACGTGTACGCCATCTTCGCTAAGAAAGGCGCACGTGCACTGGCGGCGCTGCATGATGTGTTGGTGCGTGCTGTCCTGGATGGCCACATCCGCTCAGTGTCACCGTGGCTGTCCCAGGCTCTGGTGGCCCATCTGGAACGCAGACACGCTGAGGGGGTGCGGGTGTGTGCTGTGAGAAGTCATTGTATAAAGTTGTATTATGTCTGTGTCTGTGTCCGTGTCTGTGTCTGTGTCTATGTGCATGTGTATGTGTATGTGTATGTGTATGTGTATGTGTATGTGTATGTGTCTGTGTGTATGTGTGTGTAGTATGTGTGTATCATTTATACGTTGTACTTCTGAACCATATACGCCTCCTATCTCTGTGTGTGTGTGTGTATCATTTATACGTTGTACCTCTGAACCATTTACACCTCCCATCTGTGTGTGTGTGTTTCATTTGTACATTGTACCTCTAAACCATTAACACCTCCTCTCTCTCTCTCTCTCTGTATATCATTTATACGTTGTACCTCTGAACCACTTACATCTATCTGTGTGTGTGTGTGTGTGTGTATCATATATACGTTGTATCTCTGAACTATTTACACCTCCTATCTCTGTGTGTGTGTGTGTGTCGTATGCACAGGCGGAGGCAGTCACTGCGTCAAAGTACACAGATGATAACGCCTGCGGCACACCTCAGCACAGCCCCACAGGGCGCTCGCATTCATTCGGAAGACCAGCCACTGATCTGTTAGAGGTGTGTAGTGAGTTTAATATTGTCTGTAAGAATATGCTATAAATGAGACTTCCCGGCAAATCCCAGACGGGTTATCGCACAATCAATTGACATACCATTGTCGTCGAGCGTGTGCGTGCACAGTGTTGATCATGTCCAAATGTTCGCCTTACTACCTTACTATATTGACGTGCGTCTCTATTAATGTACAACAGATG
>NW_014030838.1:0-1035 GCF_001186125.1 Sphaeroforma arctica JP610
GTGTGTGTGTGTGTGTTTGTTCTATATATATATATATATATCGGATGATTTGTCACCTATTCGGATCGTAGACATTATTACGGCATTCCATACCCACCATGGTTATACGTGCAGAGTATATGGGATGTTCATATGCATTTATATTCATTGTCCTATCCATGGTTGTCTACATCACGTTGTTTTCATAGCCCTGAGTGTCTCCATAAACAAATGTCTTTTATCCTTTTCTAACTAATTGTGATTAAAATAGCTTTCTAAGTTGTTAGGGTTTTACTAAACCCTAACTTTGACTTTGTTTCGTCTCTGCATGTGTAGATGGCCGAACGACACAAAGGAATCCAGTCCAAATTTGATGAAATGGTCAAAAGGAGGAAACAGTCCGAAATCCTAAAAGAGGTAGGTATTTAGGGTTTTACAACCCTACAGAGATAGGGGATGCCCTGGTAGGCTTATTCTGGTGGAAGACATCATCGTATGAATACGATCGGTAGATAACTCAACACTATTGAAAGGACACCTCCGGAAGGCCCAATGCGGTCCATTCATGATGACTTGTCCACAGGATGCCGTGGCGTTTTAGGGTTTAGGGTTTGACCCCCCACTTCCTGACATCTGTTTGACATGTTTGTGACACGTTCCGATGCTTGCCCACAGGATGCCGTGGCGTTTATGAAGCAAATGGAGCGCATGGACGAAGTACTGAAAGAAGAGGAGAGAGCGCTGGAGGAGCAGAACAGGATCATCGCAGCCGAGACGGAGGAGAGGCAGGCCCACCCTGAGCTGGGTATGGGATGTGCACCTGGTTCAACCTGCACCTCGGTTTTTTGGTTTTAGGTTTTAGGGCAGGACATGGGGCTGGTGTTCGATTTGCTTTATATTAACATATCGTTAATTTAGACCCATCTGTACGCTGGTTTTTAGGGTTTTTAGGTTCAGCTGTGGAATGGTTTTTATTAGGATGAGTGTTCTGTGCGACGCATATGATTACAAAGCAGACATGCTCGCGTATACTTATTACGCTGTAGTATGAGGGGT
>NW_014030837.1:0-1035 GCF_001186125.1 Sphaeroforma arctica JP610
GATCGCTATTCATTATATCTTTCCTTCGCTAATTATTATATCTTTCCTTCGCTCACCATTATATTTTCCTTCTCTATTCATTATATCTTTCCTTGATCGCTATTCATTATATCTTTCCTTCGCTAATCATTCTATCTTTCCTGGTAGGTTATGGCCTCGTGTTTGCTGTTTGCCATTGGTCTTGGACTGTGCTCGCTGTACAACCTGTTCTTCGGTCTGTTCACTCGCATCGGAAGTACCAACGTAGCGTTTCTGGGCTTGCAGGTGCGTGTGTGTTCATTTGACTATGCTACTGTATTTTGTTGTTGGTTTGGCTTGCAGGTGCGTGTGTGTGCATTTGACTATACTACTATATCTAGTTGTTGGCTTAGGGGTGTCTGTGTTTGTGTTTGACTGTACTACTATATTTGGTTGTTGATTTGGCTTACAGATACGTGTGTTCATTTGACTATACTACTATATTTGGTTGATGTGCCTTATCTTCCTGCGTTGTACAGACTACGCTGACAAGGCCGATACATAGTCGTCTAATATTCACCACTGCAACACACCAGCACTACACATTAAGCATGTTGTGTAGTTGGTAAGGTCTCCATGCTGATCCCGTATGTCCTTGGGTTTGTATTACACAGGCTGTCTTGCTGACGTTGACCGTGTTCCTCTTCGCGGAGAACTACGGGTTTGTGTGTCCGGACGACACACACATCGGTCCTTCGTACATAGTGGCGATGTGCACCATTCTCCTTTCACTGGTCACGCTGTTCTGCTGTAGGTGGATCAATGCCAGACAGCTCTATCAGTACACTCGGCTGGACTAAGATATACACGTAGCATGTGTATGCAAAGAGCTATTGCATAGTATATGTAGTTATAGATAGGTTTATTTGTTTGCAACCTAGTAATGCCTGCGGACGATCCACACGTTGAGTCTTCGAACATGGTGGCTATGTGCCCTATTTTACTGGCATTTTACTGTAGGTGTCGCCAAACCCTAGATTAGCATACACACTCCTTGATTGAGGTACGCATAGAATA
>NW_014030836.1:0-1035 GCF_001186125.1 Sphaeroforma arctica JP610
CACACAACACACACACACGACACACACACACATATATATATATATATATATATATATATATGTATAAACTTATATATTTATATTTATGTATTGGCGTGTCCTTGCCTGTGGGTCTTCTATATATCTATATTATATGCGCACGTCTTGTTTCGTACCCTCCACAGACCATGCGTCTGAACCAGCGGCGACCTTCAAATGTTCGTCTATAAATCTAATATGTCTGTAGTAGTTGATCGATTGCTTTACCATATCTGTAATCTTTCATACAGTTTACTGTTGTATACAAACGCATGATGTCTAATTCAGCGACGAAAGAAATTTTTATGTCTAATGTTTGTGCACTTTAACCGAGAACTCGAGTGATCTACAGCAGAGAACCCTAAATCCCTAAATCCCTAATGTACACTGTTGGAAAAGTTTATTGTCTAAACTATCATTGGATCTACCGTTGTTCTCATGTGCTATGTTTGTTGTCTGTCGTTATCGGTTGTAGGTGAAACATACCGTGGCTACGTCACTGTTAAGGCTCTTGAGGGCCAGCAACCGGTGAACGTGCGCATAGGGTGTGTGGTTGATCTATTGACACACGAAGGTGATGTGTTACAAGAGGTGAGTATTTCCACAACTCCAACAAACTAGGTTTACAGCTATTATTATGCTTGAATGAGACAAACTACGTTTACAGCTGTTATTATGTTCGAATGAGACCGTGTAGAATTTTGTCGGTATGAGAATGAGAATGAAAATGTGTATGCAACCACTTCTCACTTTAGCTTATGACCCGGCCGTAGGGTGTTTGGCCGATCTGCTCGCACACGAGGGTCATAATGTACTACAACACTTGTGTACTACAACACTTGTGCAACACTTGTGTATTACACCCAACCAGCAGCATGCACCACGTGCGTCGTTTCACACATCTGAGATATCTGAGACAAGGCAATGTCCGCCAAAGATCGATGTTCACACCAGCACCATTTTGCTTGGCTGTGGGTTTGTTTGGGAGATCGATAGCGTAGGATAGTACGATATACT
>NW_014030835.1:0-1035 GCF_001186125.1 Sphaeroforma arctica JP610
ATATATACTGGGTATGAATTTTTGTATATTTTTATAATTTTGAATACCCAAATTAGACTTGATTTGACCAAAACCATATGAATGTTTTTAAACTGTGCGACTATACGACAGCGAGTTGCTTTGTCTTGTTATATGACATAACTTTGTGGCACGTGGAAACCTCATAGGTTGGCTTCGTACCTCCGATTTGCTATATGCAATGGCGTATGGAAGCAATCGCACTGTGGCCGTTTTGCACATACCTACAAAGGGTTATCATTTTCATGCATGTATACTCACACATCCCTTAAGACACTGTGGCGGGCTCCTTTGCGGATTAGCATCGATGAGCAGGTGATGCAAATTAAAACGGAACATATCATATCAGTCTCAAAACGCAGAAACAGCATGACTATCCCTCCTCATTGCGAATACGTACAACCGATAAAACTTCGATTCCAGATGTATCAAAACAAGTCGTACTTTGAGGAGGAGCGTATGCCACGGAAGGTTCTGAAACTGCGACACTATAGCAAATGTGCCAATTCAGAGGACATTCATGCAGCTGTAGGGAAGTACCCGTTCACAATCTTTCCCATCGACAATGAGACAGACTCGGAGGGTGAGTTGATTGGGTGTTCCTTGTTCACAGACCGCGACTGCATATGTGTAAGACAGCTACGGTTGATATGTTTTTCCCATAGCTCTATTTGTATATGTATTTGTATACATAGTCCCACTTCTTTTATTGTAGATACGACAAGGAATGTTCTGTATTCAATGCTCTGTTCCTAATTTAGAGAATAAGTGGTGAGCTGATTTGTTATGCGCAATGGTTGGTTCATATGTTTGTGCACTCTCTCTTCTAGATTGTACATCCATTTATTTTAAGTTTTATTCTATCTATAAAAAAAATATGTAGTATCTATCCAGTATATATCTATTCAGTATATATATATATATATATATATATATGTATATATATATATATGTATATATATATATATATATATATATATATATATATTATTACTACTTACTACTAGTGTACTACTA
>NW_014030834.1:0-1034 GCF_001186125.1 Sphaeroforma arctica JP610
TTGTGGTGTGTGTGTGTGTGTGCGTGTGTATAATGTTTGCACTAGTACTATCCCATAGCCTAGTGTGATTTTGTTTGCCACAGATGAGGGTGCACGTGCCCTTCCCCTCCAGTTGTGCACAGAGTGACCCTGTGGCCTTGACAGTGGAGAAGGCGTACACAGCCATGCGCGTGACTGATCTGCGGCGGTTGTGTCTGCAGAGACGTCTGACAGTCAACGGCCGCAAGAGCGCCCTCGTGCACCGACTGCGCCACCACGACGACAACCAGGTGAGCGATGGCTAAACCCTGAGTGGGCGAACCCCTAAACCCTAAAACCCTATGAACTGATTGCTGTGTGGGTTTGAGTTGGGGAAACCCTAAACCCTAAAACTCTGTGAACTGACTTGTGTGTGTCTATGGCGTGAGTAACTATCACTGTTTTAGAGTGTACGACTGACACTGAGTTTTAGGGTTTTAGGGTTGACCAATCAGAAGTTCTGTATGCGGTATGAAATTATGGGGGTGGCTTTAACGTGCGAAGAACCCTCTGAGTGTGAACTGGGTTTTAGGGTTCTCGGTCGCGAAGCGCACAGCACGTGGTGGTCTGTTGAAGAAGTGTTAGTTACAACCAGTTCAGTTGGAGATGTATATGGTCAAGCCTGTCTGTTTCTGTGCGAGAGTGACTCAGCTCAGTCTTCCTTAGAGGTGCTCGTGAGATAGCAAGATTCTCTTTCATCGCAGACCTACACCCCTCGGGTAGACTGGGTCAAGTACAATCCACTAAACATCCAGGCACTAGTGTAGAATTTGAGAAAGTTTCGCTCACGCTCTCGAAGAGATGAGAAGATATGTTATAGGGTTGTATAAAACCCTAAAGATTGTAAGATGCCTAGGCACTTCCCTCGTAGAGATCACTTTTGTTATTGGGACACTTTTAATTATAGGCCACGTGCTACGCGGGGATCTCCGGGGGATGTAAAATGCTGTCGTTGACTTCATGCTATATAACGAAGATATATATATATGTATATGTATATATATATGTATATATAT
>NW_014030833.1:0-1034 GCF_001186125.1 Sphaeroforma arctica JP610
TAATATAGTATATATATATANATATTATATATATATATATATATATATATATATACGCTTTGTTTACATTCTCATATCTGTAAAATAATTATGAACTTTGAATTATCTACCCACATACTCTCGCTATATATTCACCTATGCGCCAATTTATATTCACTGTACCATAAACTACCTCTGTGTTCACTCTAGTACACATAGATCCCGAACACTTGACCTACTCTTCGTCGGAAAAGCAAGATAGGGTGTTTATGGCTCAATGTACCCTAGTCCATTGGCTCTAGAACATGCAGTTACATACCCTTATATTAACAGTCACCTACGCCGTAACATATACGCACTCCTTTTGTTCTACAGACGCGCACTTACCAATCCATTACACATACAGGGCCAAAATTTAGCCGCCGAGCACGTCGTTGGCGAATTAAGATCTGTTCTACGTGCCTCTATATTCTCCAACCATTGACTATCAATTGTTTAGTTACGCACTCAGGAGTATATTACACCTACTCTTCCTCCTACTCTGTAAGTCGTGCAATCTATTGCCTCCACTTATACTCTCGCACAATCGCATCATGCCCTCAATGTATACCCACATAGGACCTTGACAAGCCACCTAGTGCGTCGTTGGCGAAGCAGGATGTGTTCTTTGTGGCTCTCGCAGATCCCCAGTTTGGTTTAATGAATCAAGACAAGCATTGGAAGGAGGAACAGGAGCGATCAGAACGCGCCGTGGTGCTTATAAATAGGCACGTATGATATTAGTTCACGCTCATTGTTGTGGGTGTTCTAATGGAAGATATATACCAGTGCCTGTATGATCGCAATTTATATTTATGATCCATTGTACAGCCACGAGGTTATGGTGTCTGTCAAATAGACTTGTGAACGTGGTGCTGCGGTTCGTGCGTAGGTGTGTGTTCGTGTACATCACGGTTGGAACGAGCGAGCCAGTTGACAATTCTGTCTTAGCCAAGGTCATGGTCATGACCCTACGCAAATCATGCGATATGATGTTGCTCAATATTTCACAGCAG
>NW_014030832.1:0-1034 GCF_001186125.1 Sphaeroforma arctica JP610
AATCAACAAACTGATTCCGTAACATAGTTTTCCCTTACCTAAGATAAGCGAGATACTACGCAAAATGGAGGGTGCGACTATCTTTTCCAAGATAGACTTAAAAGCTGTATTCCATCAACTACAGATATATGAGCCTCATAGGAAATACTTTTCCTTTACTTGGCAAGGTAAGAAGTACCAGTTTAAAGGTGCACCTGAAGGCTTACACATGTTACCTTCTTTCTTCCAACAAGATATGATGAAACTATTTGCGGACCTGTCGTATAACGTGTCAGTCTATTTAGATGATATAGTTATCTTTACAAAGACAGCACATGAACATGCTACACTCGTTAAAGAAGTCTTAAAGCGACCTAATCATGCTAAACTTAAGATTAACGAAGATAAGTGTTCTTTTGCTAAAGATACTATACACTTACTTGGCTACAAAGTATCTGCAGCAGGGGTAGAAATTGATCCTGGCAAGAAACAGTTTCTGTTGGATTTATCAACACCAATTACTGGAAGAGATGTGAACTCTGTGTGTGGGTTTGTTAACTTCTTCTCGGATTCGGTACCGCATCTTTCTCCTTACTTAAAACCTTTCAGTCACCTACGGCTGCACAAAGGACCTTTGGGAAAGCTTTGGGCTAAAGAATGTGATGATGCATTTAAACTAGTCAAAAGTAAAGTAATGGACGCACCCATCATGCAGTACCCTGTGGATGGTGTCCCATTCCAAGTAGCAACCGACGCTTCAGATCGAGCGGTAGGTGGAGTGCTTTACCAAACGATAAATGGTAAACCGCGCTACATACAATTCTTTAGCAAAAGTTATAATAAGAGTCAACAGAATTACCCTACCGTTAAACAAGAGCTCCTTGCTATAGTTACTGCGCTAAGACAGTTTAAAGACTACCTTTAAGGAAGTTACTTTACTGTCGCCTGTGATCAAAAGTCTTTAACATACTTAAAGATATGAACCCTGATTCACAGTTGGTGAGCCGCTGGCATGACACTATTGCCAAGTTCGCTTTTAATATAACACACATATC
>NW_014030831.1:0-1034 GCF_001186125.1 Sphaeroforma arctica JP610
ACCTCAGAGAGCGTCGGCGAATGCTCGCATTGTCTTTGTGTTGTAATGGTAGTGCATGAAATCACTGAGGGAAGAGAAGAAACAAATCGCCACGACTAGGCCCAGGGCATAGCAGAGGCTACGACGTTACGCTAAAAGAAGGGGAAGACATTGGTATTGACAATATGGGATCTACGTACACACTTACTTCACTCACTAATCCATTAGAGTATAAAGCAGAAGGAACGAGCTATGTACACACTTACTTCACTTAATTGTCCATTTGAGTATAGGGCAGAAGGAGAGAGCTATGTACATCACCTACTTCACTTCACTTATTTGTCCATTTGAGTATAGGGCGATGTACACACCTACTTCACATATTTGTCCATTTGAGTATAGGGCAGAAGGAAAGAGCTATGTACACACACATCTACTTCACCTTTTCGTCCATTTGAGTATAGGGCAGAAGGAAAGAGATATGTACACACCTACTTCACTTATTTGTCCATTTGAGTATAAGGCAGAAGGAAAGAGCTATTTACACACATCTCCTTTACCTTGTTGTCCATTTGATTATAGGGCAGAAGGTAAGAGCTATGTACACACTTACTTGTCTAGCAATGACAGCCAGTCATCTTGTGTCAACGCGTTTGCCGATGTAAGGTCTTCATCCTGGTCAACCGTTCTGTTGGGAGGTGAAGAGTACAAGAGGATAAGTTAGAAAATCATCAATAAATTATTGAAAAATCAACGTTAAAAAATGAAGAGATGTACGCAAAAATATCAGCTATAAAAAAAAATGAATAAATGAAGTTTCATTTACCATAAGGCACATGTGGATTCTCATAGTGTAAAGGGTTAAAGCGAGACAGAAACACGCACAAATGTGCCTAAACCTCCTGGCCAGTCGTTGTATATAAATGCCAGGCAGTGCCGGAAATAGGTCAGGGTCATGTATATATACAAAGCGCACAGAAGATTCCGCCGGAGAGATTTATTTGAGGCCGAATACACATCTATTGTCGTATGTATATATTTATGTGTGTGTGTGT
>NW_014030830.1:0-1034 GCF_001186125.1 Sphaeroforma arctica JP610
ATGTTGAGTATGTGCTGTATACTGTCAAACAGAGCGCGCTGGGCGACGGTGGTGTGGCCTGAAAGTGCACTGGAGTCGTACGTGTCCCACACCAAGGGGCGGCCCTGCATAGGTAACCATGGCAACGTATGAGTTACTTTATCAGACAACCAACACACAGGAATTGTAAGACCATTCGCAACGAGCTTTGCCTTTCTGCACCTGTGTGCAGTAAATGGGGCTGTGTCTTGCTTTTCTACACCTGTTTTCCTCAAAAAGAACTGCTGCTCAGCTCAGAGGCTCAACCCACATATGGTACTGGTGGTGCAATACTATAGTTACCAACCACGCCCTGAAGCTGCCAATTCACAGACTACTATCAACAACACATTGCTGATCGCCATGATGACAAAGTACGCGCAAGTGCTCTTCAGACGCTTGTGCAGGTGATATAGCAATAGCCACGATACCAACGCACTTATGTATATCATGCAACAGGCACCAAAGAACAACCCAGCTATATATAACTGAAGTGCTCGACTGAACTCACAATTAATACGGACCTGTTGTGTAACGTACAGCTATTGTCAGTAAGTATGCACTCCATAGTTCACTCACAATTAATACAACCCATTTGAGTAACGTACAGCTATTGTCAGTAGGTATGCACTCTACAGTTCTACAACGTACCCGTTGTTTCGTTCTCAGAAAGCCGTACGTCTGTGGCACCCATGGACACAACGCACCAATCGGATGCAGCTCCTCCGGTGGTGGCGGTTTCGGGTCTGGATGTGAAGCAATGGATTGTATGGTAAGGTTAAACTCACTCGGGCGATGGAGAGTAGTATGCGCTCTAGAATAACATCAAATGGCCTCGTATGCTTTGTAGTACACACATCTATATTGATATATATATGTATATATATATATATATATATATATATATACATGACTATATATATATATGTGTGTGTGTGTGTGTGTGTGTGTGTGTGTGTGGTGTGTGTGTGTTGTGTGTGTGTGTGTGTGTGTGTGTGTGTGGTTGTGTGTGTGTG
>NW_014030829.1:0-1034 GCF_001186125.1 Sphaeroforma arctica JP610
AACCTTATAATACATAGCCTCCTAAGATTGTTCTTATTCAGGAGACTATGATATAATTTTGCACGAAAGCCCTGTTGAAGCTCTTAAAGCGGACGTCAACGCTGGTTGGTGTGGTTACTTAAAATTTATTTAAAATGTACTGCAAAATATGACTTTGAATGAATACATTTCTCTGTTTGACAGTATTGCAGGAATCAGTGCCTAGCGAGCGTATCGTGAACCTTGTACAATTTTATTTATTTATCGGTTCTCTAACAGTAGAAGAAACAGATAATAGTTACACACGTTCACAATGCTTGTGAATGTGTGCGTTTCAAATCTAGAGGCGTCACACCACTTCGCGCGGTGAATTTTCATATCCATCTATATAACTGGCGATAAGTGGTGGTTGTATAAATGAAGAAGAGTACATATCTTACTAGTACTATGACTGGGAAACACGAGTGCACATACACATACTGTGCTAAGAGAAGATTGGCATTTATGTCTACGTTAGTTTAAAGGAAACGTGAAGAGCTAAGTACCGATAGTATACACTATATATAACAGTTTACATGATGTCGATAGTACTACCAAGGCGTACCGGTCTTAGTATTCTCCCTGTGACTGAAATTGTTTTTACTATGTCTTTGGTAATAGCCGTGGTAAAATCCTGCGTGCGTATACGGAGGCATATATAAAGTGTTATTATACATACATACATACATACATATATTTATACACACAGACACAGACACATATATATATAAACATACACACACACACACACACACACGCACACACACACATATACGTACACACACACGCGCACACATACATACATATTATTTACCGATTATCTATGCTATCATACGACAGTAGCGACTGACAAAAAAAGAGTTCACTTTGTCGATTAGATACACTACTTTGATATATATGATATTTGCAAATCAATCTATATAGCGCTCATGCATATATAAGTTGTTATTATACATAGATACATATATATAAATATAAATATATATATATATACACACACACATATATATACATAC
>NW_014030827.1:0-1033 GCF_001186125.1 Sphaeroforma arctica JP610
ACACACACACACACACACACACACACACACACACACACATATATATATATATATATATATATATATATATATATACGTGCGTGGATAACATACCCTATTGCTCAGATGTATATCTGGCGCAGCTACACCAAACACCACCGAGTTGCGCTTTTCCCTCTTTGCTGGGCCGAGAAGGCCAGTGTCCGTATGTGCCGCCCGTTTCTTATCCACCACACGCATAGTCGCCTGGATGGACTTAGTGGCGTGTGTATCCTTCTCAGCACGTTCTGAAAATAGCATCAGTTCCTCCAGAGCATCGGCATATTCAAAGAAGTCATCGAAGTGATTGTCTACCCACAGACGCTGCGTGAAGAGGTGAGTGAGTGATGGAGTTGTGAGTGGTCGTGTGCATAACTCTCGATACCGGGCGTTATACTGGTCAACGTTGTAAGCTTGCAGTCGCAAGTATTCAATCTACTTGAGTGGGTTTGAGTGGTTTGCATGCTTGTTGTGCTAGATTGAGTAGTTTGGGGATTATGCATGTTTATTGTGTCGTACCATAGCATCACACACAGGTAGCGATACAACGTCCTTTGCACTGCGCTTTCCTTTACTTGAAGCAACAGTCACACTCACTGTATTTATTGTTCGCCAACTACAGCTGATTACTTGACCACTTCCAAACAAAGTGTGGTAATACATGACTATCACCAGCAGCCTTTTTTATAACGCGCGTTGTCTGCTAGCAGCTGCAAAGTACTGTGAAAGACATCAAGTCGAAGGCCAACTACACAGGGTACAAAAGACACACATACCAACACATTCACCACTGGTCTGTATGGTACACACATTTACCAGCACATGTCCGTATGATACACACACTTACCAGCACATGTCTGTATGATACACACACTTACCACCGCATTCACCACTCTGGTCTGTATGATACACACACTTACCACCACATTCACCACTCTGGTCTGTATGATACACACACTTACCAGCATATTTACCACCCTGGTCTGTATGATACACACACTTACCAGCACATGTC
>NW_014030825.1:0-1033 GCF_001186125.1 Sphaeroforma arctica JP610
TATGATATTGGTAGTAGTGACGGTATAATATTGGTGGTAGTGAGGGTATGATATTGGTAGTAGTGAGGGTATGATATTGGTAGTAGTGAGGGTATGATATTGGTAGTAGTGAGGGTATGATATTGGTAGTAGTGAGGGTATGATATTGGTAGTAGTGAGGGTATGATATTGGTAGTAGTGAGGGTATGATATTGGTAGTAGTGAGGGTATGATATTGGTAGTAGTGAGGGTATGATATTGAGTAGTAGTGAGGGTATGATATTGGTAGTAGTGAGGATACGACATTGGTAGTAGTGAGGGTATGATATTGGTAGTACGTAGCGGTGACTTAAAACACAGCCTTTGAACAGTCTACGCCCGTGTACATGTACATGGCATATGCTGTCAGTCCGTAGCAGTGGCTGTAGATGAGATAGATATGTGACACAGCTTATGGTACTCTCTTGAGACGGTACGTGCCCCTTATGTGGTTCGCAGCAGCGAGTACAATACTTATCAGTAAGAGCATTGAGAAGGTCACACGGGCGGTTAGCGGCCGTGCCGGTGCAAATGTGAGTGTGACAAGGCAGGGCCAAGTGAAATCCCCAGGCGCAACAGACACTTCGGACTTCTACACTCTATTTACACTATATACATCTATATCGTTTATACTATATACATCTATATCGTTTATACTATATACATCTATATCGTTTATACTATATACATCTATATCGTTTATACTATATACATCTATATCGTTCAACACCCAATATCCAAAGGAATGTACAATTCACGCACATACGTGATGAATCACATGTGAGCATCAGAAAGCGTATAGTCAACGAAGTATAGTCAGATATTCAGTACAGTTGAGGGAAACACACTTCAAACACCACGCACACGCACAACGACAAAACATTGCTTAAACTTATGACCAAACTCTCTGGTAAACCTACAGCCAGTGACTCCCGCGAGAACCTCGTTCAATGTGGCGACTGGGATCACCTCATCCTGAAAATCGATTTGAAAATCATGTTAGTCAGTAAATTTT
>NW_014030824.1:0-1033 GCF_001186125.1 Sphaeroforma arctica JP610
ATATATATACATATACATATACATATATATATATATAATATACATATACATAGACTGGCAGGAGTGGCAGGCCTGTTCGATTTCAGAAGGCATATCTCTTCAGTATGATGAGGTAAAGGAGAGCACTAAAAATATGTATTGTCACGCGACCGCAAGACCGCATGAGTAAAGATGAGTCTCGTGTTTTTCAAACCAACAGCAATTAAATATTACGCGAGAAAGGGTGAAATGAGAGAGACTGGGAAACTGAAAACTCTTTTAAGGATCTGAGAGCCGCCTGTGCCCTGTGGCCCTGTGCGTCATCGCGGCGTATGGCACTTTGGTTGCCATGTACGCTTTTACAGAAAGTTGTACGCTTTTATGTTCATTCTCTTAGTGAATGCTTCTGGCCACGAAATAAACGTACTACGGTCAGTGGTACGTATTGTTTCACCGGTTGACTGATTTCTATTCCGATCTATTTTGTTTACACACTTTTGGAAATTCTTGTTCTAAACTATTTTGCTTTTTCAGGGCTATGAAATTCTGCGCCAAAACCGCGAATTATGAAAAAATCTGATATCGCACTTTTGGGAACAAGTCGAAGCCTAACAGCGACTATATCCAAGTTCACCGAGTGTTGTAAATGAACACACTACGTGGTAAATTGAATTGCTTGACTAAATATTACTTTCTGCTATTTGATATCTCATATACGCAGATGGCCCAGCTAAAGACATCTAGCCCAGTTCTACTTAAAAGATACATTTGTGGCATCTCAGACGAGTGTATCTAATGTAGCACTAACTTGGTTACTCGCCTCAGCATTGTATATCGCAACGAAGCAAGCAGTCCGATAATCACACACCATGTCGTCGGCCTTCTGTACTGACACCGTCCGGGAGCGCCGAGTCGTGGTATGTCGTTTACATGCAATCAAGGCACTGCTACATTGTAGTTACACTTGCTTATACATAACACGTGTGAGCATTCATATATATATATATATATATATATATATATATGCATATGTATATATATATATAATATATAT
>NW_014030823.1:0-1033 GCF_001186125.1 Sphaeroforma arctica JP610
GACATGACTCTAATGCCCCTCTTGATCGTTCTGAATTTAAAGACATTATATGGAGAACGGATAAGGGAGGCTATACATACTATCGTACACGCTTTATAGACGATACAATCTCTGAGTTGACTTCAGATGCTTTCGATAATCAAGACTATTTAAAGCCTTTAATCGAAAATGGCGTAAACGCCTGCATAAGTCACAAGCTGAAAAAGATAGCATGTTTCCATCGTCTGAAGGCACGGAAGTTAAAACTTACCCGCCTACAGCATTTATCCCGAGCTTTAATGCTCACCCTTCATATGTGCTTAGACACTGAAGCGTTAGAAACGTACAGTCGACTACTACGGACCTACTGGACCTAAGCCCAAAACTCACAGGGTAACCGAGAACGCTTAACTTCTCCACCTGAGAAACATTAACCATATGCTATGCTACTTAATGTTTTCGACCCGTTTTTCCTTTCTCGCTTTTTGACCCATAATCAGCTTGAGTGAGCAACTTGCTTCTCTTGGGTCTCAAAGCTGGGTGAGGGCTGTGTAATAGCTGGGCCTCCACATTAGACTCTATGTTATAAACGTACTCTGAAGCAGTACGTAAACTATAAACGTACTCTTAATAGTACAAGGAACTTAAGTTTCCTAAATGGGTTTTAACGGTTTTATTAATTAATACCTTTTACATTTTACATATCAGATATTTGGACACGGTCATTAAAAGGCCCCAGTAAAATACCAAACATAAGATTTGGTCTAGTTCTATTAATAGAACTATATTTACTTTTCAAATCTATTTATATCGGAATACTTCGGTAGCGAGATGGCTCAACCGAACATAGGTTTCTAAGAACTATTAGCGTTGCTTAGTTTATCCTCCGTTCAGCCAACCAGACGTGCCAGTCTGATGAAGGCTAAGTCGGTAATTCTTGATAAGTGGCAAGTTATTGGTTAATGCAATAACTATGGACATCAGGAGTAATTTTTCTCTTTTTTTCTTCTTCTCTAAAGATAGGATTTTGTGAGTCTCTCGGATTCGCACCAAT
>NW_014030822.1:0-1033 GCF_001186125.1 Sphaeroforma arctica JP610
TTATATATATATGTATATGAATAGGGCAGTTGTACTTAACCTGTGGGCTGTAGCCGCTACCCTATACCCTGTATCATGCACGCTCATCTGTTCCCGTGTGCATGCTCACACCCACTGCACACAGCCTGTTCGAGTTGCGTAATAAGGAGAGGATCTCAGTGCGTGCGGCCTCCAAGCTGCTGGGCAACATGGTCTACCAATACAGATCAATGGGACTGAGCATGGTATGTTCTGTGGTCTCAGCATAAGCTCACAACCATCGGTCGATTCATAGGCTGTGCGCGTGCAAGTGTTAGTAGCGTACATTGTCCTTGTGAGTTGTACTAGTATGCACAGCCTGGCAGAGTTATTATAGTGGACATAGCCCTCCGAAGGTGTGCCTATGCAACTTAGTCTACCTACACAGTTCAATGGGATGGGACTGAGCATGGTGTGTTTCATATCCGAAGTGCACACGTGGGAGCGTTTTGCTATGCCTGGCCATTGTGTGGGATGCTCTCACTCCTCCCAGGGTGTTCTATTATAAGTTGCATTTAGGAGACTATGTTTATACGTTTATTCATTTTATTGCTCTATGCGACGATTACCGACTGCATACATATACACACCAATAGGGTTGAGCAAGGCATGTTGTTTATTGCTTGTAGGCCAGGGGCATTGCTGAGAGGCCTATTGCGTTGTATGGCACTGTGTGGCCTTATTAACGGTACCTGTAGAGCTGAGCGAGGTGTATTTATGAGAGGTGACGTTCATTCCAGGCAAACCAAGATGTATCCTTGTAGATATATATATATATATAAATATACATATCGCATACTATTCAATTTTTTTTTGCTCGGCGAACAGGGTACTATGATCACAGGTTGGGACAAATCCGGCCCAGGACTATACTACGTGGACAGTGATGGCACACGATTGGGAGGTGATCTTTTCAGTGTAGGATCTGGTTCAACCTACGCGTACGGTGTATTGGATAGTAAGTAAAAATGAATATATATATATTAAACATATATGTACACACACACACACACAC
>NW_014030820.1:0-1033 GCF_001186125.1 Sphaeroforma arctica JP610
TGGAGTATATAAAAATAATATATATATATGTGTATATATGTATATATATATATATGTGTGTGTGTGTGTGTATATATACATAGATATACAGACGTGTGTTTGTGTCTGGTTATCTCTCATATTTCATCTCGTTTCCCCTACCATGCACAGGTGCCTTCTACACACGGCAGCTGACCATTCTAGTTTCGCGTGGAGCTCAGAAGTCACACTGGCAGGTATGTTAAGTTCGTTGCTCTTGCATCTCTATACCCCCTAATCCTATATAGTTCTGCTGTCGAAGTCTTCGCCCATTTTCCTAGCTAAGATACTATGTGCCTTGAACCCGTCATTGTGTTCATGGAAGAGTGGATGGCGTTCCGCTTATGGCCTCGCTGTATATGATGGATCTTATTGCACTGATTTCACAACGTTCTAGATGGGTCTACAGGGACAATCTCTGTTTTTGTCTTTACACTTGTGTACTTGAGGTGGCGTAGACTACTGCTATTCAGATGGCATCCATCTCTGTGTTAGTATGTGTCTAGGCTTGTCGTGTAGTGGAATCGTTTTAAGATCTTTCTCTCCCGGCCACTGCACCTACTCGGTACATACCTTCATATGTTGTCACCAAATCTCAAGCCATTGGACGGATGCTCTCTAAAAATAGAAACCCCCGAAGCAGCAGACAATTGGAGCTCTAAAAATAGATACTCTCAGATTAGAAACCAATCGGAAGTCTAAAAATAGAACCACCCCCCCTCCTCTCTCTCCCTACACACACACACCCTTCTTTGTACCGAACTGCTTCGAACGTCTAACTTTTAACCTTTATTCCAACCCTTTGGTGCTCCTCAACCACCCAGGTGGCCCATGCGCTGTTGCTCAAGTGCATGGAGCCCTACAAGATTACATCACTCAAACGCTTCATGGCCAGCACCCGTGTTGCCGATGCCCACCAGACAGCTATATCACGTGTTGGTACGTGTGGGTTTATACGAATGATTGTGTTCGTCCGATCATGTTTTTTATCTATATTCCATAGAATGTATATATA
>NW_014030819.1:0-1033 GCF_001186125.1 Sphaeroforma arctica JP610
ATATATATATATGGGAGTAATTGTATTTAACGCAGATTGGCCTGTTTCGCATTATGTGTGTTTACTTGTGTCTTTGTATAAATGCCACAGGGCCTGTACAAGAAATCATATGTTCGTTTTAGTTAAGAGTAAACCTGTCTACGAACACACAGCCTATAAATAGACACATCTATAAATAGATTTGTACTTGACACACCATATCCGTACACTCATTATATCTTGTTGATATGTACTAGAGAGGGTTACCAACGGAAACCTCATGGCAACCGATTATGCAGGCGACAAGAACAATACATTCATTAATCAGTATCAAACTCATCTACGAGCAGTCAATTCATAAATTGATTTGTCTATAGAGGGATTCCTACCATCACGCATCCTTATTCTTCTACACGTGGTTATATCCTTATGTATACACACGTGGTTATATCCACATCATATTATATTCTTATCCTTACACACGTGGTTATATCCTCATCATATTATATTCTTATCCTTACACACGTGGTTTTATCCTCATCATATTATATTCTTATCCTTACACACGTGGTTATATCCTCATCATATTATATTCTTATCCTTACACACGTGGTTATATCCTCATCATATCATTTTCTTATCCTTACACACGTGATTATATCCTCATCATTTTATATCCTTATCCTTAAACACGTGGTTATATCCTCATCATATTATATCCTTATCCTTACACACGTGGTTATATCCTCATCATAGGTGCAAGAGATGGAGGCCAAGGGCGACCTAATGGTGACCGAGGATGCAGGCTACAAGAACAACACCTCATGGAAAGCTGAGATCATCAAACCCAAAGCACTGCGACAGGGCGATAGCACAGTACCACACAACACAGACGACATCCAAGACCTCCCCAAGACTACGCTCAACAAGATCAAGGTGTGTATACATTTATAGACGTATATGTTTATGTATGTGTATATGTATGTGTATGTGTATATGTAGTATATATATATATATATATATATATATACGTGTTTGTGTTGTTGTGTATTCT
>NW_014030818.1:0-1033 GCF_001186125.1 Sphaeroforma arctica JP610
TATATATATATCTACATATATATATCTTCGGCTTTCTTTAGCCCTAACGTCGAATATCCTCTTCAGGTATACGCATACCCATTGTACTGAGACAGTTGCTGCTGGCATTGGGAGTTTCTAGTGTCACATGGTATGGCTCTAACAACTGGTCAGAGGTACGGCATCGCCTGCAGACTGAGGAGCAGTATCAATTGCCCGAGATGAACAAACTAGTGGATTGGATCAAGGAGGTGTGGGTATCACTCTAATTCTCGTGTGTTATGACGGATGCACGACTCATGCGTAATACCAACAGAATCACCCACCACAGCCACGCACATACATCCTTATGGCATTAGTCTTCTACAAAAGAAAGTTATGGTAAAATCTATATTTGTGTTCTATAAACCTTCGAGTAAATCCGTATAATTACGTACACCCGGATGAAGTGACAAATCTCGCACTGCCCTTTGCATGCACAGAACACACCCGAAGACGCCGTCATTACCGGCGACATGTCGACGATGGGATCCGTACGGCTCATGGCTAACCGCACCACAGCCAATCACCCACACTACGAGGATCAGGCTATTCGCCACAAGACATATAAGATTGCGCACTGGTTTGGGTGGAGACCTGTGCAAGAGGTGCACGCTATTCTGTCGGGCTATGGGATCACGCATGTGGTGAATCACCTGCCACCGTGTAACTACGCGCTAACGAAGAAGGGCACGGGATATGCGGACTTTGTGGAGGTAAGTGTTCTTGTGTTTGTGTAGGAGTGTGTATCGGTAGGGTTTTTAGTTGCATATGCGCCTATATATGGACATGTAAAAGTGTAATCGGAGCAGCTATGTACCTGAATTCGCTGAAGCTAGAATAGTATATCATATATATATATATATATATATATTATATTATAAATACATGTATATAAATACTATATATATATATATATATGTATATATATATAGTCTTATATATATATATATAGTTCATATAGATATATATATATATATATATGTATGTATATACATATAATATATATTTATAT
>NW_014030817.1:0-1032 GCF_001186125.1 Sphaeroforma arctica JP610
CAACACACACACACACACACACACACATATATATATATATATATATATATATATATACATATATATATATATATGATATTTGGTATCTGCCCACCTACCCGCCTAGTATTCTCATACCGATGTCTGCCAATCGTATCCATAGATCATTCTGCCGCGCAAATCAGGTCATGAGTACTCGGTGGAGGATCGTGCGGGGATCTTCTATCTCCTCTCCAACGATGGAGCCCTGAACAACAAAGTACAGTGTGCACCTGTGACCGATACGTCCACGTGGATGGACATCCTGCCGCATCGCGAAGGTGTGTTTGCACACACGAATGTGTATGTACTTACATGGATATATTTGTCTACTTGTGTTGTATTGATAGTAGTCACTATTCTAGTATATCCGAATGTGTATATACGTACATAGATAGATTTGTCTACTTGTCTTGTATTGATAGTAGTTACTGTTTCAGTATAAACGAATGTGTAAATACTTACATACATATATTTGTCTACTTGTCGTATACTATTGGTAGTCACCATTCTACTATAAATGGGCATGTATCATTCACGAACGTGTATATACTTACATACATCTATCTGTCTACTTGTCTTGTTTTGATAGTAGTCCTCATTCTACTATAAATAAACATGTATCAGTATCAATATAATCATAGGCAGACGCATGCTTCGTTGCCATCATACTATCACTTGAATATATACACTGCCGCATGTAAGGATGTGTTTCCCTTATCATCTAGTCCCCTTGGGCAACGTTCTTAGGCATCGACAGAGTTCATTGAGTGATTCAACCTCATCCGTATGACTACTGTCCAGTCGTTCGTACTGTTTCTGCCTCTCGCTGCGCACAAATAAGAAGCGAACGCCCTCGTGTGTGTCTGTGTGTCCCACTCATCAACCATTCATACACACGCCTTGCCGTTATATATATATATATATATGTGTGTGTGTGTGTGTGCGTGTATGTATATGGATATATATATATATATGTGTGTGTGTGTGTGTGTGTGTGCGTGTATGTATATG
>NW_014030816.1:0-1032 GCF_001186125.1 Sphaeroforma arctica JP610
TCCGTAGAAGGTCAGTCACTGGGTGGATAGTCTCAAGGTCTCAACAAACACACGGAGGTGTCTGAAAAGGGGGATATCTAAAAAAATAGATCGATATAAAAGGGATCATGGACATATGTATGTTCATCCAGGTCCAGAAACATATTAATTGCTTGAAAAGTATATTCCACATGCTTCACTTGTACACGCGCGTAGATAGATATACCTATATGTATAGCCATCGAATCCCTACATTCGTACAATTTCAGAAACAATATTTTTCATCAATTTTTTTACTTCGTTAATAGTAATTTAGGTCGGCTAGCTTCTCTATGACAACCTTATTGAAGAAGTCCCTATATGCTTCAGCTGCAATTAATTCGAATTCTACAGTATCATGCTCTCTCATAGCCAAGCACAGCTTTTGGTCCGAGACGCCCAGCGCGGATTTCCCGTTTATACATATCTGCAGAAGGCCAGGGCATAGACATGCGCGGTGGTTAATTCACACGGAAACATGAAAACGAGCAATACATTCGCATATCCAGCCTAGTCAAGGTATCCAAATTTTGAATATCAGCGTAATCGACAGAGTATAATTGCTTGAAAGTATGTACACTATTTTCTCTCGTTTCGAAAAGCGTTCAAACTAGAAAGGCACGCTCCACAATGGTTGGCGCGAATACAGACCAGCGAGTAAATCTCGGGTTGCAATTTACGGATGCATAGTAATCTCCAAACCCAAATCATACCCACATTCACAAGAATAGGTACAGATAAACAGACGTAGTCCAATGAAAATGACAGCCAATCCCAGCTTCAGATAGTCAAATGCGACCAGTCCTCCAACCAGAAATAAAATAACCAGCAGTGCACAGACGAATACGGTACAAATTCGGATACGGGTATGCAGCGAGCTAAGGATCTACATATATATACAGCGAGCTAAGGATCTACATATATATACAGCGAGCTAAGGATCTACATATATATACAGTGAGCTAAAGATCTGCACATATATACAGCGAGCTAAGGATACTACATATTTTACAG
>NW_014030815.1:0-1032 GCF_001186125.1 Sphaeroforma arctica JP610
TATATATGTGTGCGTGTGTGTGTATACATATACATACACACATATACAAATATATATATATATATATATGTGTGAGTGTGTAATAAAATGTAATATTTACACATATTTGAAACACTATTGTATACAATCATATGCAATATCACATATGCGTATCCTACAACAAACACTGAAGATTACATGGTACGCTAGTGGATAACTGTATTGATAAATGTGTTTAGCTTACAGCATCAGGTGTGACATTTTTCTTTGTCGGGGCCTCCCGCTTCGTCTCTTTGACTGCATCCACTCCGTTAGATGACAATCTCTTGCACAGTTCTGCTATTTCCGTATCATCGCCACCTACAGCCTTTATAATACACGATGAGATATTAGGACTTGCCAACGATAGTTGCACATAATCAATGCCCCGTATCACATGCAGGGCTGTGATCGCACACACTGCTACGATGTAAAGATGCGGCAGAGCAATTCAGCAGGGCGCATATAACGTGAAGAAACTCGTGCATTTGCACCGAGAGTGCGATAGTGATACGAACTTCGTATACACTCCTGCCATCCTACCTAGTCATATAGTGTAGTGTACTCACCTCTAAAAATGGGCCAATCAGCTCGGCTAAAACTGAACCATCCGCATCAAGCTCCATTTCGGGATCCGATATAGTAGCTACAGCAAAGGACGGCGTAAAACAATTCAGTTCCGAGTGCATATGATTTTTACAGAACCTCACAAAACTATCAGTGGCTGTATATCAACTGCGATTGATCTACGACCAAGCATGAATACGTGTTAATGTACGTTTTCAGTGCCGCTCTAGGCGAGATCGTAGCGTCTGTATATATATATATATATATATGCATATACATATAAAAGTACATATATATATATAATTATATATATATATATATGTGTGTGTGTGTTCGTGTGTGTGTGTGTTCGTGTGTGTGTGTACCATGTTATATAATATATATATATATGTGTGTGTGTGTGTGCGTGGTACTATATATATATATATATATATATATATATATATA
>NW_014030814.1:0-1032 GCF_001186125.1 Sphaeroforma arctica JP610
TATATATATATATATATATATATATATATATATATATATATATATATATATATATATATATATATATATATATATATATATATATATATATATATATATATATATATATATATATATATATATATATATATATATATATATATATATATATATATATATATATATAGTAGGTAGTATATATATATATATATATATATATGTGTGTGTGTGTTGGTGGATATTTGTGTGGATAAGTGTGAGTGTATATATTTAGAATAATCAACAAAACGAATAACATCCGGACAAAATGTATGCGGTACAACCCCAGAGAGGTCCATCCCTGAACAACTTTACGGCTGTTGTTGAATTTAGAAGGCTATGCGGCTGTAGTGAATATCTATTGAGAATATGAAGCACTTGACCTGCTGGTCCTGGATAACCGAAAACATGAAAGTGTACATCTTATTTGTTTATTTGGAGATTAAATCTGGTCAATATGATCAGCTACTGGACTTAAATAATGATTTGCAAAGTTCCGTTCTTTGTGACTCATCCATAGTTCCAGTTTCGTTTGGGAACATGAAATTAACCAACTCAGGCATCGCTTTATAACGTATACGTCGACCCTGTCAAAATATATGTACATATGTCAGATTTTAGTGACCAAGGCTAGATATGGAATTTCAAATGAGATCGAACGCATATAAAAAGCAGTGATAATATATATATATATATATACAACATCATCACGCACAGAGTCCACCACATAACACTCACCTTGCTCGCTTTCGTATCCACGCGCTTCTTCACCTTCGACTTGACCTTCTGCATTTCCACCCAGGCGCTTCCAACGTTTGTGGTTGCATCTGAACCACACACAGCAACATTGAATAATATGTCAGTCACAACAAAAGTATTTTTCTATGGAAAGCATCTCGCAAATATGTATGTATGCCACCTTTGAGGCATTGCTCAAGTGGTGTGTGTCTTTCATACTCGATAGGTTGCTCAGACATGAACCATATTGAGGTATTGGTAATTATGTATATATAT
>NW_014030813.1:0-1032 GCF_001186125.1 Sphaeroforma arctica JP610
TTGTGTGTGTGTATATACATATAGAATCCTTCGGCCGCCGCGTCCCAAATTCTAACACTTCACTTCTTCCGGCTTCATCTGTCGGTGAACAATCAAGGTCTCGAAATGGCCACCAACCAGTTTCTACCGAAGTCACGGGTGTTATGATATCACTTCACGGTACACTACACCAACCTATAAATGAAAGTGGGAATGATTACAGCCACTGTGCATTCAATTTCAGTCGAGCTCCAACGGTTATATTCTGCATGCCGGTTTCGAGTTGCAAATTATCACTAATGTAGTCTATATGTATTAAAAATATACTTATACTCTCTCACTCACTCTCTCACTCACACTCTCTCGCTCTCTCTCTAGCAGTAGAGAGAGAGAGAGATAAAGTGACAAGTGGTCGAAATGAGTGTCAACAAGACAAGTTGTAAAACATGACCGCTCTCTCTCTCTAGAAAGTAGAGAGGAGAAAAAAATATGGCTGAACGGACAAACGTCCGTAGGATGAACATATTTCGGGAGAAAAAAAAGTACATCTGTACAAAGGTCATAGAGTGTACTAAAAATAAAAAAATGATGTCCTAAAAAATATTGGCCCATATTCCGTAGACTTCTGAAAATTGAACGCATATTCATTAAAAAAATTGTATGTGCGTAGTCGTATTACAATACAGCACATGAGTATTTATCCTCATTACACACTACACTGACAAGGAATCCACACACACTAGCCAAACAAATAAAGACAATCATGGCTGCAGAACCCAACCACCACATCGCGGAGATGATCCAACCACGCTTCCGCGTGTACAATGTAGCGCATAGAGGACTGGTGGCGGTGCTGGTAGGATTCACGTGTGTGTTGTTTGCAGACTCCTGTTACAGAGCGAATTACACACTGCAGAAGAGCTCAGCTGATAAGGCCGCGACGCAAACGGTAGGGGTCGTTATGTGAGACCTTGAGTGTATTGAGCAAGTGTGCTTTATATATATATATATATATATATATATATTGTAGTGTATTGAGCAAGTGTGCTTGTA
>NW_014030812.1:0-1032 GCF_001186125.1 Sphaeroforma arctica JP610
ATATTATGTATATATATGTATATATATATGTATATATATACATTTATATATATATATATGCTCATTATACGCCTACACAGTCTCACTTCAATTGTTTCAACGATACGGATACTCGCATACACGAGTGTGTTCCCTAATAGAAAATTGGTACGTCTGAGGGCCTACCTGCTTTCAGACACACAGCCGCGGGTGCCAGAATCCCCTCATCCACCACGGTGCGCAGTGCATCAATGCTGGCCGCTTTAGTACCGGTAGAGCACAGCAGCACTAGCGAGTGCAGACATAACTTTTGCATGTGGTTGTGACCTTGCGAGGCACGTGTTGTCTTTACAAGGAGTCTCAATCCGTCATGTTCGATAATAGTGGGGCGGATGTTATTCTTGAGCGCCAGTTGGTGTACCAGAACCAGAGCCCAGTAGAGTAGGTCTTTGCTTCTGGAAGTCTGTGAGATGAGACCGTGGCACCATAAGTAGAGCTATAGCGCATTATATATGGAAGCATAGATCCTGCGTATTTACAAATTTAAGACTGTTTCGAAAAGTCGTAGTACATATATGTGTGTATTTATATATATTCCAAATTTTAAGCGTGTCTAAGGACTGAAACCGAATAAATAAATAATGATATACTACATCATAAAGAATAAACAACTGAGCGTACTTATCGTTAAGGATACACGTGAAGGATAAAGACATGAATGTTTATCCCAAATACTATCAAGACAGTCTATGCTTCTTCCGATCACGAATGTGTATGCCCCCTTCTATCACGACTGTATATGCATTTCTATTGCAACTGTCTATGCAAACTCCCGTGTGTACTAATATGATTGTACGTATTGATACAACGAAACTCACTTCTGAACATTCGCCACACATCTACCTTGTACAAGAACCTACATACGCAATTTCCTATACACCATTATTTCATGCAGGTGCACTATCGATGTGTTGTGTGTTCTCAAACACACCTGCCTCATTGCTAACACGTATATCAAAGTATGCAAGGACGGACTATATACATATACATACA
>NW_014030811.1:0-1032 GCF_001186125.1 Sphaeroforma arctica JP610
TTATTATATATATATATATATATTACTATATATATATACATTTACTATATATATATATACGATTATATATATATATATATATACGTATTTATATATATATATATATACATTTATATATATGTAATTGTCGGTCTCTTGGTATGGATGTGTACAGTACATATGGAATACATAATATTTACTTTTTTAACAAAAAATCATGTAGAATACAATGTATGTATACATAAATATACAATATTGTTTTTAAATAAAAAAAGCAATTACAATGTAAATATAGTATTTTTTAAAAATATACATTTCATATATTTATTTACAATTTTTCATATATAATACAATGTCTAAAATAAGTATGATTGTATGTATTATATATACTGTAATAACTTTTTTCTCTTTTCCAACAAACATTGCTTTTTACAAAAACAAATGGAAATCCTGAACTATTTTCGTCGAAAGTCGGAAGTCGGAAGTTCGTAAATATGTATGGCCTCTCTTGGGCAGGGCATAGATTCAATTTTAAAACGTTATAACGGTTATAATGTAATCAGAAGGGCCTACCTAAGTTTTTTTTAGGACTGGTTCGTATCGTGAACATGCTACATACTTAAATATCTAGACCCGTACGATGGAAATTACAAGGTTTCAAACTATATTAAACTAAAATACAATTTAGTCAGTTAGAATTTAGCAGTGGTAGCTTGTGTAAGAATGATCGGGACTACCTCTTGTTAAGAGCCTAAATATCCTCGATCACACAGGGCGTACCTCTAGCTGTTCTTTATTGAATAATTTTCACTAGAAGTACTAAGTGTTCATGACCACATGCCTAATTTGTAGATAGACATAATAACGTAAGTCACGTTAATACATTAGCTGATATAAATAAAGTTCTTTCTGAAGAAAAGTTAAAAAAAGAAAAAGACTTATTGGATTTTGGAGATTGGCGGGAGGACCAAAATCTATAAGTAGTAGTTCGGAGATTATAAAATTTAGTTTATAATATCCTACATCTACTAATGTCTCAAATGGGTCCAAGTA
>NW_014030810.1:0-1032 GCF_001186125.1 Sphaeroforma arctica JP610
CATCTATCCATCCCGTGCGTATCATTCGCTACACACCACTGAGACTTACATCCAACAGGCCTATGTTGAATAATCCCATCAGCAGCACAGACATGAAGGGCGTCATAAGCTTAGCGCCTGTGGCGACTCGTTTGCGGATAAGCGAACCGATCGCTGAGGTGTATTTCATTCTTCTCAACAGGTCCGCTGTTAAAAGGTGGTAACATGAGTATAACCGCACGGAGAAAAACCGCAGGCAGTAAAACCGCAGGTAGAGACGAAACAACTGTGCATATCAAAGTACCAATGCTCGTTCCTGCTATATAAACCTCCTGACACGTGTACATATGCCTTAGACTGACCAGAGGCCCGAATAGGTAAGACAGCTAGGATGAGACTATATGTAATAGTTCCATCTTTGAATATGTACAAAATTAATACGTCCACTGTTAGTGTACGAGTGCGTAAGATGCTTGTACGGCAACTTGACTTACTCGCCGGACAATAAGTACACCAACGAGAAATGTGTCAATTGTTAATGTATGAGTTCGTTTACTGCTTGTACGGTACATAAGTTTAGTCGATAAATACGTTCACTGTTAATGCTCGACTATGTAAACTGCTTGTACGGTATATTTGTTCACTCGCCGGTCTAATAAATACGTCAACCGATAATATACGTAAGTCAAGTGCTTGTACGATAACAAGGTTTACTCGGTAAATAAAACAACTGTTAATGTAAAAGTACGTAAACAGCTTCTGAATAAATGCATCAACAGTTAACGTATGAGTACGTAAACTACTTGTACGGCAACTAGGTTACTCACCGGTAGCATCCTCCATAGTCTCGTGCCACGTGGGCTCTCTGGAGCAAAGCACTGTGTAGATCAGTCGAAGCGATTCTTTCTGCCAACCAAAAAAAGAATGGCACGTGAGAGATGTGGGGGAATATACACCTGAATGATGCATAGACATATGTCTATATATAGTGATAGTAATGTATATATAAAAAATACTGTATATATACTAAGAAGTAACATGTACAAACCTACG
>NW_014030809.1:0-1032 GCF_001186125.1 Sphaeroforma arctica JP610
ATATATACATATATACATATGTATATATTTATACATATTTACATATACATACACATATACATATACATATACATATACATATACATTTACATATACATATACATTACACACACACACACACACACATATATATATATATATATATTATAGACATATATATCGGTGACACACTTGAATCTGCCGGTGTATATGTATAACAATGTCATGCAGTATGCCATACCATCTTAGCGTTCTCAGATAGGTAGCTGGGGAAACTGATTTCTTGTTTCAAGATGGCTTCGAAAAGCTCGTCCTCGGTTTCAACCTGCGTAATATCCAATCCATATAAACGAGCGTTTGAGTATAGCGCGCACGAGTGCAGATAAGTGCAGAGAGTGTAGAGATCTGATAATAATCAAACAGGAAAAAAAAGTAGTTCTCACATGTACAACATTAAAATAATTATTAGGTTCAATGTGTCCGCCACTGTAACAACTAACAGTGGTCAACGCCAACGCCGCAACGCTATATTATAGGAATACACCAGGCTGAAAGAGTATTTCGGTGGGCGATAGACAACTGGCCGCCACTATAACAACTAACAGTGGTCAACGCCAACGCCGCAACGCTATATTATAGGAATACACCAGGCTGTAAGAGTATTTCGGTGGGCGATAGACAACTGGCCGCAAAGAAATCGAGCGGTATATTAGTTTTTACGTTATATTCAAGAGCTACTCAATGCCAATACCCAGAGACCAGCAATCGGCTGGGACAGCATATGGCTCTTACTAGGGGAATCATACATTAGATAAAGGATCATATCAATATCTGATGTATGCACACATACCCATTTCCATATATATATATATCCCAACCTGTACGCGTACACTCTTGGAACGTTTGACTGGCCGTCAACATTCTTACTATGGGAATCATACATTACATAATAGATAATATAAGTGCCCGATGTATATACACAGACCCCTTTCATATATATATATATATATATATATATATATATATATATATATATACTACTATACTAACTAC
>NW_014030808.1:0-1032 GCF_001186125.1 Sphaeroforma arctica JP610
TATATGTATGTATGTATTTTTGTGAGTGTGTTCATATCTATACATTCGGATGTTTCATTTGAATACGTGACTTTTCAATGTTATATTCGTGTGCACATGACAACTTTATTATGTCACTCATGCACATAAATTTGTATCTATGTGTAGACTAATTATAAATATTGACGTCTGTTGATGCATAGGGTGTATACGAAGTGGTAACAAATGTATTTACAACATTATCCAGTCTCCATGGCTTCCTAAAAAAATGACACTCACACAGGCACACTCAACTATACACACATAGCCTCCTAAAAGGAACACCCTGTAAATACTATTCAGGAGGCCATGTAAAATGAACCACATAGTCACAGATGTACATATGTAAAATGAACCACATACGTAGTCATTCGACCGTCTAAATATTTCCAAAATTAGACACCTAGTGACCAATTTGAAAGAGTTTCGTTAAATATCGTTCATTGGTCAATCGAGTGAACACAAAAAAGTTGTTGAACATCCACCCCCTCACAGCTCCCTGTGTGAACTGTGAAGTATGATATGTTTTGGATTTACGATATTTCAAAATTTAATATATTTACGGACACGTGCATCACAGCACTTAAGCCCTGCGGGAAAAATCAATACACAGCCTCCTAAACTCAGAAAGACAATAGTGGTAAATATTTCCATATCTGAAGAGACAAGTTTACTGTTGTCTTCTGGTACAATATTGAATACAAATATACCCAAATGCCTGTAAGTTTGAGTGCGTGACTGTGTGTGACTGTGTGACTGTGCGTGCGAGACTGCGAGATGACGGATTCGTCTGAATGATTTAAAATATACATACACATGTGTCTCTTTCTTTGAATTTTTTTAGGTGTATGCATGAATATATATTGCTTATATTATACAATTATTCCATGCTCTCTTGGCTATCCATGTTTAAACATACACCCCCTTACTTTGTAGGTGCGTATAAATGTATACATGCAGGGAGTTTGACGAATGTCGTGCAATATGCAGACTCACTAACTATCTATCTGTATC
>NW_014030807.1:0-1031 GCF_001186125.1 Sphaeroforma arctica JP610
TATATGCGTGTGTGAATTCCTGGCTGAGTCTGGTTGATTTGTGCGATGTATCGTATTACTCTGTATGTGGATGTTAGTGCCACAGCTCCCTTTTACCTATACTTAACACGTACCTACACCGAGTGGAACCATACCTCTCTATTGGCCAACCCGTGTGCGTGTGTGCCCGCCAAAAGTGATGTGCTATTAATAGCCACCAATGAAAACCTCAGGGCATGATTCATCGGGATCTCAAGCCAAGCAACATCTTCCTGGACGGTGAGGGTATTATTAAAATCGGTGACTTTGGACTGGCCACGGCAGACGAACCACGGGCTGTACCACCAGGCGTAGTAGGTATATCAGATAATGTGCATGCGTATGTGTACATGTTACAAGAGGTAGTAGGTATATGAAATGATAAGCATGTGTATGTGTATGTGTATGTGTATGTGTATTTGTATGTATATGTGTATGTATATGTATATGTGTATGTGTATGTGTATATGTCATTAGGGTTTTAGTACCATATAGATGAAATTTCACTTGGTGTCTATATGTGTACATACATATACCATAGAGTTAAAGGTTCACTTTGTGTCTATATATGTATATATACATACGATACTTCATACGTTAGCTAGTGTTCTTTCTCTATATGTACATACATACACATATGATACTATACACTTATATTAGTATTCTATGTCTATATATACATACCTACACATACATAGGGTCGTCCGCCTCTCCAACCCACTCCTTTTATACATCTCCAGGTGCAGGTGCATTGAACATCCCCAATGGGAAGATAGAGGTTGGACTAGTACGCGAGAACTCGGGGTCGTCCATGTTACAGTTAAACGGGACAAATATGCCCAATCAGACCCATCCCAAGTCAACCACCACCACAGGCAATGACCTGACAGGGGGGGTGGGCACTGCTCTGTATGTGTCACCGGAACTAGAGCATGCACGAAAGGGTGCTAGATACACCCAGAAGGTAGGTATCTGGAGGGAACGCTGGTATATATATATATATAGTAGAGATA
>NW_014030806.1:0-1031 GCF_001186125.1 Sphaeroforma arctica JP610
GAATCTATCATACCAGAGATACCAAGCAGAAGGGATCCGAGAGTCCGTTTGAGTCGCGGGGGCTAGTGTTTTGCGCGCGTAATACCTTCACTCGTAGTGTTGCAGCCGCGCGTCTGTTGGGGGATTCTGTACGACGTCTCTCCTGTAGGTATCAGAAGTATATATAAATAGAATGTAGACAAAAGGCAAGGTGCTGACATTGGCTCGTTCGCTGAAGGACGCTGCGACGTCTCTCCTATTGGTTGCACATGTACATGTAAATATAATTATGGATAACAAACGAGGTGCTCATAGTTTGCGAGGGCATTATCAGGCATGTATTCTAGATATGTGGAATGTATAAGTGTGGACTAGAAACGAGGCTGTAATCGGTTTCGGATGAATGATGTACGACTTCTCCCCTGTAGGTAACACAGGCACTTGTACATAGATCTATGGACAATAAGCAAGGTGCTGATAGTATATATATAGGTGAAATATATCGCATACGACAGTATTTACCTATATATTTTCTCAGCCAAATACAGGGTGTCTATTTATAAAATTATCATCTATAAATAGATTTGTAACACTTACCAAAGAAGTCACACTGGCAGTGTTGGAGTCGGTGAGATGAATTTCGCGTTCCTTCACTTTGGACGACTTTACTTTCCGGAGTTCTAATCCGTCAGTGTGAGCCTCGGTATCAACCGGCACGAGCGACACACAGCTGCATACGGTGACACGGTAGTGGACAATTAAACAAGAGCAATAGATACATACCTACATATAAACGGTATCTTTAAAAGTAATAAGAAAAGTTAGGAACCTTCAGTTTGAGCTTAGGTATATACCATGAATAGCGACACGCAGTTGCGTACGAAGATATGATAGTGATACATATATATATATATATATATATATATATCTATACTCTATATATATATATATATATATATATATATATATATATATATATATATATATATATATATATATATATATATATATATATATATATATATATATATATATATAATATATATATATAT
>NW_014030805.1:0-1031 GCF_001186125.1 Sphaeroforma arctica JP610
AAACTATACTTATCCCTCTCTCTCTACAACCACTAAACTATACTTATCCCTCTCTTTCTACAACCACTAAACAATACTTATCCCTCTCTCTCTACAACCACTAAACTATACTTATCCCTCTCTCTCTAAAACCACTAAACTATACTTTTCCCCCTCTCTCTACAACTGCAAAACTATACGTGTTCCTCCCTCTCTACAACCACTCAACTATACTTATCCCTCTCTCTCTACAACCACTAAACTATACTTTTCCCCTCTCTCTACAACCGCTAAACTATACTTGTTCCTCCCACTTAAACTATACTTATCCCTCTCGCCCTACAGTTATACTCGTATCAAACTCTTCACCGTCATCCTACCAGGAAACAGCTGCTGCGAAAGCGATCGTACGGTGGAAGACCCTGCGGTGATATCTGGTGAGCCTGCACTTGTGGTGGACTTGCGCGATCGACGATCAAAGTTGGTGGTAACGCTATCATCAGCTGACCTGTTAGTCTCAGTAAACCCGGACTTTGTGGCTAAGGTGGCGCATTAATGGAGAGGAATGAGGTAGCATCGTTAGAACGATTCGTAGCGCTATATATGTGGTTATACAATTGCACAAGGGGTTGTGGTGGTGGTCTGAGGATCTTCGCTGGGGTATACAATGGTCTATACCACAGTAGCTACGATGCACAAATGTATGACACAATGCAACTGACAGACTCTGCACAACCAAATACATTCACATGAGGGATATATACATAAGTGTATATATAGCAGGCAGTTCTGAAGCCAAAGTGCCTTCTGAATATACACTCCCGTATTCAACGACGCAAATCAAAGTTTGTATTATTATCAAGGACGTGGAGATACCAAACAAAACCACCACATGATATCATTATACTTTAACCACATCATAAAGTATGAATTAGAATACTTATGGCTCCTACGATGGAGCTGAACAAAACAGTACTTCTCGGTTATGAACTTGAAAGAGTGCAAATGAACCGTGTGCTTAGGAGCCATGAATGGTTAGACTAAAATATTTG
>NW_014030804.1:0-1031 GCF_001186125.1 Sphaeroforma arctica JP610
ATAAAGATATATATATGTATGTGTGTGTGTGTGTGTGTGTGTGTGAGAGAGAGAGAGAGAGAAAGTGTGTGCGTGTGTTTGTATTTGTATGAATGTATGTACTTCGTCTTTCTCTTTAATATCGTGGAGATTACGAGAGCAAATGACATTTACTTCACAAGAGAATTAGTTAGTAGTGTGTAAGGAAGTACCTTGCGTTTATAGGATAATATATTATGTATTGCGAATGGATTAGGGTCACAACTGGTGTGATATACCGTGTATCTCTATCCAATCGTTTTAATTCCATAGCCCTCACTAAGACAGAAGACTATGCAGTATCTAGTACATACGTAGAGTTTTTTTGCATAGCCTTCTGAAATATTCCAAACCCTAAACCCTAAACCCTATGTTTTTAGGTTTGTATTTGTTTTAACCCTACAAATATCCTAACCCTAAACTCTAAACCCTAAACCCTAACCCAAAACAAAGAACCCAAAAAATGTTGCTTTTTTTACTTAAAAAACAAAGGATTTGTGTAATTTTTTGAGGGCTATGAATAAAAACTTGCAAATAATAAAAGTGCAGCAATAATAAAAATATACACCTAGCAAATACGGCAATTTATAGATAGCATATGCTAGCGTGAGATCTGCATAACAGAACGATGAAGGAGGTGACTTTAACTGCGGCCTTAGAATCGCTGGGGAAATCCGCGATCAATGTTCTGTATAGGGTCTCCAATCGGATCAGAAGGTATAGAAAGTATCAAAAGTGCGATTTGCCTACCTAACAAGTATAACCTATTCGTCGGAACCCTATATGTTTAAGCTATATATCTATACATAGTAGAGTCTCCCTTCAGATCAGAAGGGTAAGAAAATATTGGAATTGCGATTGTTCTACTTAGTAAGTATATAATATTCGTCCGAACCCTTTTTGCTTCAGGTATACATATGTGTGTGTGTGTGTGTGTGTGTGTGTGTGTGTGTGTGTGTGTGTAGTATTATATTATATATATATNTGTGTGTGTGTGTGTGTGTGTGTGTGTG
>NW_014030803.1:0-1031 GCF_001186125.1 Sphaeroforma arctica JP610
AAGATTTCACTCGAAAGCGAACTCGATCGGGGAGTTTCACCAGTGCAAGTCAGGATTACATCGCAGGCAGCGGGGATGAGCGACCAGTCCAACGGCATAGCAATATGTCAGGGTGGGCCACGGGCACTCGTCAGCAAAAATCTGACGAAATCAGGGGCCGACAGCTAGAGCAATATTTGAGCGACCCACATGGGGATTATCGTAGGAAAGCCGAACGAGAACAACTACGTAGACGATGGGAACTCAGCGGACAGCACCGAGACTTCGCGCGATCGATGCAGGATATGCGCAAGGCTAGTTACGTCGACGACGGTAAGCGCAAGTCTAGTGACGTCGACGACGGTAATATTCATGGCAGCAGAAAACGACCACACAAAGACGAATAGGCTAGAGAGCTGATCATGACACCAGCGCAGTGGAACGAACATCACCGAGCCATGTGTCAACGCCACGAAATCAGGGGCCGACAGCTAGAGCAATATTTGAGCGACCCACATGGGGATTATCATAGGGAAACCGAACGAGAACAACTACGTAGACGATGGGAACTCAGCGGACAGCACCGAGACTTCGCGCGATCGATGTAGGATATGCGCAAGGCTAGTGACGTCGACGACGGTAATATTCATGGCAGCAGAAAACGACCACACAAAGACGAATAGGCTAGAGAGCCGATCATGACACCAGCGCAGTGGAACGAGCATCGCCGAGCCATGTGTCAACGCCACGAAGGGAAGATATCTTTCTTTGTGGATGAACTTTGTCGAGCACAGGGAAACTACGATGTCCCAAGATGTACATTACTAACGTCCACGATCGATACACTGAAAGGCGCGTTGAATACTCAATTGGAAGCTATCAGGAAGAACAGAGCTCCGGAGCCACGGGCATGGCCCGATTGGCCTTTAGACCGTTATCAATTAAGCAGCACAGCCGATAGAGACACACGAGGGGCGTTAGAGGAGGCACTGAAGAACGCCCATGTCTCAGGACTAGATGAGTCGTGGATGGTACACGTTGGTTCTATAGGG
>NW_014030802.1:0-1030 GCF_001186125.1 Sphaeroforma arctica JP610
TGCAAGTATATATGCAAGTGTGTATGTAAATATTATATATATATATATAATCATTAATCTGTTCACTTTTTTTTCTACAGAGCACAGAAACTCAAGTTCCGCATTAACATGTACAATTTGAGAGAAAACCGCGAGATGACTCCTAAGAAGTTTATGAGTCTGGTGTCTACACTATTATACGAAAAAAGGTATGTTCTAATAAATATCGTTAGTACAGTACTATACTTGCGAATAGAAGACTGTAGTGTTTATACTTATCTACCCATGGTATTCATTATAGTACATTGTTGTCAAATATACCACGGTTGCAGGATGATCTGTCTCAGATGGCATGTTTCTCTGTAGAAGTTTGTTTGAATTTACACCTCAACACCGGTGTCATTAACAAATTTACCTTTATACTGTAATATGTTTTCAAGTCCATGGTATGCAAAGTACGGATAAAAACTGTGTTGTTCGCGTATGGGATATAACGACAAATTCATTATATAACAAAGCGCGATGTAGCAAATTAGTGCTGCCACACAGTTGTTTCAGTGGTTGCCTATACACTCACGGGAACTCGTCTCTGTCACACACGTAGGTGTGACATCGTGTATTTAAATCAATTCATGATGCTATATGTATGCTACTCACAACATCACACTACCCACTCTTTCGCACCAGATTCGGCCCATTCTTCATCGAACCCGTAATCGCCGGGCTAGAGCCAAACACCAACAAACCATTCATCTGCGCTATGGATCTCCTGGGCTGCGAGAACGTCACCAACGACTTTGTTGTCGCCGGAACATGTGCAGATTCATTATACGGAATGTGCGAGAGTCTCTGGGAGCCCGATCTGGTAGGTAGTTTGTTTCTATAGGGAATAGTTGGTGCCTTCGGGGTGTGAGCGTCCAAGTGACATTCAATAAATGCCCTGGGTCTATGTATACGATATGGTTTTGACTTCTTGTTTTCATTATATAAGTAGATACACATGCACCTATATATATATATATACATATATATATATGTATGTATGTATGTA
>NW_014030801.1:0-1030 GCF_001186125.1 Sphaeroforma arctica JP610
CACCCTCCCATTCATCTCCCATGCACACCCTCCCATTCATCTCATGCACACCCACCGTATCCTCTTTGATCCGGTGGTTCCTGGCCAGTTCGCTCATCTCCACCTGTGTATCGTACTTGTGGCCCCGTATCTGCTGCAGTGCGTGCTGCGCCCTCTGTGGCTTGCCGTGGTCGTACAGTGACTGTGGCGAGTCCGGCAGCCAGAACATCAGAACAGCGTGTAGTACAGATAGTACCACAGGCAACCCCCACAGGAGGTACCACAGCTCAGGGGTGCCCACGACAGAGTCCATGCCTGCGGGAGTGGGTGCGGGTGAGACATTGCAGATACTTGCACTATAGATAGGTGCAGCTACTTTTTTCTACTATAGTTAGATGCAGCTAGCTGCTTGTAGGTATTTGCGAGTGGTGGGTGTATGTATGTATGGGCGGAGCAGTATGGGCGGAGCAGTATAGGCGCAAGAAACCGTAGGCCTGCGATACATAGGCGCGCCTATTTACAGTGTCACACAGGTGTACCTATCCAACTCGAAGGTAGTATGACCTATCACAGATACAGTTGCTTGCGGGTACATGCATGTGTGCATGTGAAGCCAGCACCACACACTTACACTCGTGCCCTCCATACAGCCAATCTACACACAACACCTATCTCACATCCCCCACATCGCATGCGAAGCTGATGTGACACTGGATGGAACGTAAACATGCTTTGTACAGGCTCAGCTGTGCTATCTATGTCTGATTAAGCACAGGCTACAGCCAGTACAACCCAGATCACATACCCAACGCAGCCGCGATGACAATGCCGGTGTTGATGTGGATCTGATGTAAAGTGCCAAACGCCCCTCGGTAGCGCATGGGCGCACAATCATTCGCATACAACGGAACAGAGGCACAACACAGGCCTACGCCAGGACACGGGAATGGGGGAAGGAGGTCAGACGATATGTATGTGAAGCATGGGAAGCGGTAGATGGAGGTCAGACGGTATGTATGTGAAGCATGGGAAGGGGTAGAGGGGTCAGACG
>NW_014030800.1:0-1030 GCF_001186125.1 Sphaeroforma arctica JP610
ATATACATATACATATACATATATATATATATATATATATATACATAAGCATAAAATATACATATACATATACAATACATATACGTATACAGATACATAATCATGTGTATGTTGTTATGGACTGTCTGCGATGTGTTGAGTATGCAGGTGTAGTTGAGATGCATGCCTATATATTTGTACGAATCATTATTACGTATAGAGTTTAGACATACAAAAAAGGTGCTCTGATGTATTAAATACATAAGGATCACATTTTAACACTTCTTTTATATGAACACATACTTAGAAATGCTAGTATATCATATACACAAGTATCACATTTTAACATTTCTTTTATTTTTATATGGACACTTACTTAGAAATGCGAGTATATCATATACATACGAATCATATTTCAGCATGTAACTAGAAATCTTGCTATATCACATCCATACAAGACCTATTGAGTACATTTTAATACATACTCTGACACCCTAATTTACTAAATACTTGCAAATATGATCACATTTCACCTATACTTCGAGGTCTTGATTTGTCAAATATTAAAGACTTGACCCCTTTCTGCGGTCCCAATCTGTCGCAGAGATATCTTTCACAGAATTGTGCGGTGGCGACAGATTTCTGAGCCGAATGACCCCGTGTTTTGGATCGATAAGCTGTCCGAAACCCGATTTAAAGAGGTGCGTTTTCTCCATATTCCCGCTAAAGCATAGCCCTTGGTTCTAGTTTGCATATACATATAATTTTGTAGCCTGATGGTTGGAACCTATTCCCGATTGAAATAGGTGAGTTATCTGCATGTTTTCATTTAAAAGTTTCAATCCCGATTTAAAGCGGCGTGTTTTTCCATATTTACATTTTAAAATTTTAATCCCGATTTAAAAGGGTGCGTTTTCTCCATATTTCTGCTTAAATTTATACTATGTTGTAGCTTGAAGGAACACAATTCGAATAGATATAAAACAAAGATCTGTGTAATGTGAAGTCTATATATATATATATATGTATATATTATATATATGTATATATA
>NW_014030799.1:0-1030 GCF_001186125.1 Sphaeroforma arctica JP610
TATATATATATATATATATNTATATATATATATATATATATATATATATATATATATATATATATATATATATATATATATATATATATATATATATATATATATATATATATATATATATATATATATATATATATATATATACTTACATATATATTTATATATATATATATATACTAAAATGCGTAGGTCGATACCCATACACAGAATATGTTGTCACACATACACACCCATACACCCTACCGTATGCCCAGCTTCCTTCAACCAATCCCGACACCTTCGCAGATCCACAGAGTGGTAGTCCATGTCCAGGTGAGTGATGGCCTGTAACAGCAGTGCAGTCACTTTGTGACCGTACAGTTGATCCAGCACGCGCAGATAACCTGGTGACCAACCAACATAGAGATGTAAACTGGTCAGACACTTACGAGACCTGACTCAGGGAGATTCAGCAATGATATTGGTAGTGAATAACAAGAACCCGTTGCACATCAATAGTGTGGGCGCAGGCTGGTTCGACTCCCATAGAATTTGCTCAGTACAACGGATGTAAAGATTTGCAGACATGTATCATGCTGGCATCTGAACTGTCTTGTTTGTGCACATGTATAGAATAACACGGCTGGAAGTATGAGATGTTCACTATACTTACTCAACGATTCTGAAGCTTGTGCCATACACCTATGATTAGAGTTCATTAACTCCCATCTCATCACTTCGAGGTAAGGACCCATGTAGTCACCCCACAGCCACTTCACGCTAACAGAGGATGTGGAACTATCAGGCCCCCCTTTGAAATATGTAAGGACTCTACCCGTTGTCAAGCCTTACACATACACATACACAGGTGCTTGTACCTTCGTGGCTATTGACTGGCAATCGTACAATAGCTTGCACCCTTGCGAGCACTTCATACCGACTGTATTTGGTCTGACATACTCTCGTAAGCCGTCGTATGCCCAGGTATGTAGACCTTCATTACACATACACATACACAATTGAATACAAATACAGTTCAAAACACACACAC
>NW_014030797.1:0-1030 GCF_001186125.1 Sphaeroforma arctica JP610
TCTATGCATCTATGCATCTATGTATCTATGTATCTATGTATCTATGTATCTATGTATCTATGTATCTATATATCTATATATCTATATATCTATATATCTATATATCTATATATCTATATATCTATATATCTATATATCTATATATCTATATATCTATATATCTATATATCTATATATCTATATATCTATGTATCTATGTATCTATGTATCTATGTATCTATGTATCTATGTATCTATGTATCTATATATATATATATCTATGTATCTATGTATCTATATATCTATATATCTATATATCTATGTATCTATGTATCTATATATCTATATATCTATATATCTATATATCTATATATCTGTATATCTGTATATCTATATATCTATATATCTATATATCTATATATCTATATATCTATATATCTATATATCTATATATCTATACATCTATACATCTATACATCTATACATCTATACATCTATATATCTATTCATCTATTCATCTATTCATCTATTCATCTATTCATCTATTCATCTATTCATCTATTCATACATCTATACATCTATACATCTATACATCTATACATCTATACATATATTCATATATTCATCTATATATCTATATATCTATATATCTATATATCTATACATCTATACATCTATACATCTATACATCTATACATCTATACATCTATACATCTATACATCTATACATCTATATATCTATACATCTATTCATCTATACATCTATTCATCTATTCATCTATTCATCTATTCATCTATTCATCTATTCATCTATTTATCTATTTAACTATATATCTATATATCTATATATCTATATATCTATACATCTATACATCTATTTATCTATTTATCTATATTTCTATATATCTATATATCTATTTATCTATATATCTATATATCTATATATATATATCAATCTATCTATTTATCTATCTATCTATCTATCTATCTATCTATCTATCTATCTATCTATCTATCTATCTATCTATCTATCTATCTATCTATCTATCTA
>NW_014030796.1:0-1030 GCF_001186125.1 Sphaeroforma arctica JP610
ATATATATTGAAATGTGTAAATACATATATATACTTTGGCATTATTTCCATACATATTTTCGTAATTAATCCGCATCCTCATCTTCCTTTCCACTGACATACAGATTGCACCCATTGACTTCGAGGGGTCCTATCCCGAACACATGAAGACCCTCCAGCAGACCCCCACACCCCTCTGGGCTCAACCGTCGATTCTGAATCTACCTACCGATCTATTAATAGAATCCGACGACGAGGTCAATTCCGGCCCAAAAACGAACTCCAGTGCCACGAATGGGTACACCTACGCCCACCGCCAAAAGCAGCTGCAACGGCACAAGCAGAAACAAAAACAGGCGCAAAGCCGAGCACGCTCTCAGCAACTTCTCAATGTCCACAGCACACTCAGCCAGTCCACTGCCCACACTTTAGGTGCACTCACCCCCGCTACTACTCACAGGACGCTACACACACCCGCCAGCACTCTGGGTGTAAACTCGCTCGCGACGACCCAGAACCCTCCCCACACACCACACACCACACAACTCGCCTCGAGTCTCCCGTCCACCTTTGCCACGCTGCCTGTCCTGACCCCCGCCGATACGGTCGCGCGCGAGGTGTATATGTGGGCCATGAAGGTCAACCAGCCTGTGCTCAGTGCCAAGGCACGCGCCAACCTCATGCGGCTCAGACGCGCAGATGAGACGGTCTTCAGGCGCAGAGATGTGTATGAGACGGTCATGCGGGCAGCGGATGACTATCAGTTCAGCGTACCCTCCAGGCGGGTGCTGCACTCGCTGTTTCCAGTGCATGATATATACTTCCCCGAGTATGTGCGTGTACTGGCTTTGTGTGTGGTGTTTGTGTGGTTGTCTCTGTGGTGTTTGTATTGTATCTATATATCGTTTCACACAGTACATACTTCCCAGGTTTGTGCGTGATACTGGGGTTTTTTTTGGTGTTTGTATTATCTGTATAGTTCGTATTGTCGAGTGTCCCATTGACAATTGATAAGCACTTCAACCTAAAACCCTAAAACACCATACACACT
>NW_014030795.1:0-1030 GCF_001186125.1 Sphaeroforma arctica JP610
ATATATATAACACATTGTGTGGCAACCTAAAACATTGTGTGGTAAACGTTTCCCTGTACCTTCTGCTGCATCGGTAGCGTCACAATTGATTTGTGACGAAGCCTTAACTGATATGTCCAATTCGTTCTGATATAATTCGCGCCATGCTTTCGGCTTGTCGAGATAACCAAACGTATCCATCAGTAGCTGTGGTGGTGAGAGAGAGAGATAATAACTATCTGTGTTGGACTTGACCTCACATATCAGAGCAGGACTACTTGGTATAGGGCTGGGGGATGTACACAATTGAGCAAGAGGAACGTGTGTCTGGATACGTATTTTAAGATAGGAGAAGAGTCTCGGGGTAGTACGATATATTCTAGTTGCCTTGGTGACGCCTGCCCATACTTGAGTATCCGAGGGTGAGCTATTCCCAATACGGCATTGTTACAGCATACATGCGAGCGGCAATCTTTGGCAGAGCCGAGGGTTGCTTTGAGCACATTCAGAGATTTAAAACCGGAGAGGTGACACTTAAACGTTCCTCGTCAGTAAGGCCATTTCGTGACTTTAGACATAAACCTTCAGGCGAGATGCAGCGGTAGAGAACAAGCTCAGCCACATTTAGTTAAATGTCTACACAGCAAGCGAGAGCAACGTGTCTCGAGATAAACTCAAGCAACAACAGCGCTAGTACATGTACGTGTTACGGGAACATTTCTGATATATGGAATCAACACATTCTTCTGTACACAAATGATAGAAACATGACACATTGTGTCCGAGACCGCATCCGCAATTGCAACACTCCAGAAGACTACGAAAACGCATCGGCTGCCCAGTAAATATACATGTAAACATATACATAGATAAATGGATACATGGATACATAGATACATAGATACATAGATACATAGATACATCGATACATCGATACATACATACATACATATATACACACATATGTATATACATACACATACATGCATATGCATATATACATATATATATATATATATATATATATATATATATATATATAGTTGTTGTT
>NW_014030794.1:0-1030 GCF_001186125.1 Sphaeroforma arctica JP610
CTATACCCTGTGTGCCTTAAGGTGTTGCATGTCACGTGATTTGTAACACGTGCAATATATTGGTTAGTAGACTATTAGCCGTAGTCTGGCCGATGTTGTTTTGTGCCATGGGTTCCAAGAAATTGCCTTTTGTATGTTGTAGATTGCCATTAGAATTACGTACAGTGTGCACATGATTGTACAGCCCAATCGTGAGCAAACCCTATTTCCTAGACTTTCCTTCGAGCCGGTTCTCCACAGGGACAATATATGCTGCTGCTGTTGTTTAAGGCCGTAGAAGCATCTGAAAACGACGGTATCACACAACCATCAAAGTACTAAATGCCATGGAGTTGTTATTGTTATTGAGCGTATCCATATCCGTGCATGATACCATTTTTTATAGTTTTCCCTTGTCTAGTTTGACACATGTATGTCTCATTTCTTACCACGCTCTAACCAGGCTTCCAGTATACACAGACACTGCAAAAAAACGTTGGCTGCTATCAAAAATATCTTCCTGCATATTCCAATGCAACCATATTAAAGCCCATATTACTACAACGCGTACATGCGTGTACCCACTCGTTCTGATGTATTCAGTTTATCTTCACCGACCGCTCAACCTACACTCCATCAGCAACGCATCCCCTGCTCTACTGCATGCAGTCATTGAGTGCGGCGAAGTCCCAAGGCCCCGCGTCATTCCTTGTGGAAGTAGACGGATTGGAACGAAGCGTCATTCTAGGCCTTAACATCGAAGCAGATGTCGATACTTTTGTCGAGGGCATTGTGCAAGTGCGATACTTGTATAGTTGGTGTCCAACACCAGGCGCAGGCACTACTAATAGTGTGGATAACGGGGTGTGTCGGTTGGAGCGGATGTTGTATATCCAAATGGGGGGTTTATTAAAGACCAGAGTTGGAGATGTGCTGAGATGAATGCATGTTGATTAATGGATAATGACTGGATTTGAATATATATATATATATATATATATATATATATATATATATTATTATTTATTTTACTTTATTATTATAGTATAAT
>NW_014030793.1:0-1029 GCF_001186125.1 Sphaeroforma arctica JP610
GGCACACGGCGGTGTAACGTACTACTCCACATGGGTATCACGAGAGTCGATCCGAACAAGCCAGAAATCGCCAAGAGCCACGTGCAATTTGAAGGGTATAGCAGAAAGCGATAGGAGAATTAGAACGCGCGTAACCATGGCAACCCCAAATACGCACAACAAGTACAAGAGTTTTGGGAGGTACAGCAGAAGTTGACGGGAAAACAATCACGCGCGGAATAATGGTCTAGGCTGCAGGCGCATCAGCCCCAGAGTGTATAGCACAATACAGCGCAGCTCAATACAGCGCAGCTATTGCTCTGTGCACCGCGTGCTGCCCCAATGTTTAACACGGTGCCCTATCCCGATAAACTTGGGTTTTCCGTCTGGTCTGGGTTTGACGTAAGATGTACTAGGATAAGGGCGGGTCCAGGATTTTACTGTCTTAGGGTTTAGGGCTAGGGTTTTTCGCATGCGTGTTTGTATAGGCGCGTGTGTTGGCGTGTGCGGCTGTGGGTGGGACGATATGCAGACTAGTATATGATGAGGTGTTCTGGATGTTCGGAACATCCGAAAGTTCGCTACTTTATCGATCCACAATTTTATTGCCCGTTGCATTGGCCGGGCGCAGACCACAACTCCGCACCACAAGGACAGGACATCTCCTACCACGTGGATAGACGACTCACTCCATACAATACGACCAACAAATCACGCAACCAACAAAAGAACGATATAGGCAACACTGGTCTCCCGTTGCTATTACACACACCACACCCTCTCCTCAAACGCAGCAATTCGTATGTATGTACGTAGCACTGCCAGAGCCTTCGCACACACCACACAGTACCGTAGAGCTCGCCACACACTTACCCCTGCCACACACATGGCCATACACACAAGCGAAGCAACGACCGAGCACAGGATGCACTTGAGATTGCCCCATTCCGTGAGGAACCCGTGCATCCATACAGCATTCATCAGAGCAATAGCCCAGCCTACGACGTAGTAGTAAGTTGGGTGGTGAGGAGGATAGTAAGAACAGCACAG
>NW_014030792.1:0-1029 GCF_001186125.1 Sphaeroforma arctica JP610
ATGTTGTGGTGCGGAAGTTAAATAGTGCTTGCGATTGTACATACACACACGCCTATTGATAAAAGCTTGCATATAAACATATTTCTATCAGCTGTAACATGCCCATCGTTTCTTTTGCTGTCAGCAGACATAACCCTAGATTTGACATTGTCTCTTCCCTTGGTGTTCGCACACAGGTGAATACCGAACTGCATATTTACACCATATAAAGAACTAAAACCCTAAACCTAACATACCTCGATACGGCTCACACTACCGCTTCCGGTGTTGTTGACCACAATACATCCCGGTGTCACATACAAAGGCGCCAAAAGCGCCGACACCTCCGACCGCAACGCACGGGCGCGCGTCACACGTGTTTGCTCCGCCGATCCCGAAGTTCGGGACTGAGGTGTGGTATCATTGTGGTGTGATTGGGCGGTGTCTCTGGTGATCACCCGGGCCACAATACTCTCAGCCACCTCGTGACGTGTAGCTGGGGCAATGACTACAGCCATAAGGATAGAGTGATACTTCAATGCTTAGAATAATTCTACATCGTACTGTGTGGACAAGAGAAGGTGTTGCAGGCACATAACATATCATTCTGGTCGCAGACGTGATTGGGGTGTGGTATCGTTGTGGTGTTATTTGGCTCACTCGGGCGATCCCCCAGACTACGACACGCTCGGCAATCTCGTGTAGCTAAGGCGATGACGACAGCTAGAGCCGACAAGAACTCTGATAATGTTTAGAGTACTGTGGCATACATATAGGGCAAACATAGCAACGTTCTATAAACAGATAACTATGGAATTGATGTATGTGATGGAGACGAGGTATTGTAATGGATACATTGGATTGAGTAAGTGGGGCCATTCAGGATAGAACACTCTCGGCGCCCGTGCGACGTGAAGATGGGGTGTGCGCTGACACTCTAGGAAGAAACACACCAGAACACTCGGAACGTTTGCAGCATGGGACAGTCTGGTCTACGCGTTTGCAATACTGTTTCCTTTCCTCGTCTTTACACAAGTATAAGGTTTGTAT
>NW_014030791.1:0-1029 GCF_001186125.1 Sphaeroforma arctica JP610
AATCACGTAAACGTATCAAACCGAGCAAAACGGAAGGTGGGGGGTTTCTTTTCACTTGTCTGTGCTCGGAAGACTTTTCTCCTGTCGTAATTTGCAAGCTCCTTTCAGCTATCCGGTTCTGAGGGAAATCAACTCCTGTAATTTATCAATAAAACTAATTTCTCCGTCCACTATTATCCTCGAGATAAAATCTAATAATACACCTAAAGTAACTAGTCGTAAAAATGTAGTAAACACATCAAAATACGATACTAAAACCTACTAAGTCTCCCTGAGGCTCAGTGCGGTGTATTTATTCTTATATTTGATTGTCTACGTGGTCTACAAATAATTCACCTCGTGTGAATTAATTGTAAACTAATTCTAACTCCACACTGATAGTGGTTTAAGTGGACTTTTACTACACGCATGTGATGAGTTTGATTTACGTCTTTAAAGATACAATCATGCAAGGCGCACTTCCATCGTCTCTATGGAAAATATAAAGACGACAGTGAAATTCTAAGAGGAACAAGTGTAACCCTCGTACGGTTTAAGTGTGCGCGAGGTATACGCAATAGTTAAGACTAAAGTCACTTACGCATGGAAAGAAGATAACTGGAAGTGTCAGTATTCCAGGAATTGGCTTATGACATGCCGAAGAATCGTGTTTGGATCAACAACTAATACAAGAGTTGACAGTGAGCCGCAGATGGTACAAAGGATGCAGGAAAGGATGCAAAGCCAAAAAGACTCGAGTCACCGAAGCGTAGGACACCAAAGCGGGTGGCAAAATTTAAAAGCCTATATTACACTCCAGATAAGGAAGGTGGATGCGAATAACATTTGACGGAAAAAAATTCATAGGCGATGTAAATTTCCACAAACAATATGCCGGCATCCCTATTTTCAAGGATTCGGTCTTACAGTTCAAAAAGTTTTTTTTTGCGATGCCATCATAACTTGTGACACGCCAATATTCACAGAATACGCCAGAACACATGGGGATTCAGATGCCGCGTATAACTTTCGTATTTGTCCACATCATTC
>NW_014030790.1:0-1029 GCF_001186125.1 Sphaeroforma arctica JP610
CACACACACACACACACACACACACACACACACACACACACACACACACACACATATATATATATACATGTATATATATGTATATATATGAAAGTGTCTTAATTGTCTAAAGCGTAACTAAAGTTCTGTGATGCTATTCTCACCACCACTCCCACCCGACCTGCTAGTGCCTTAACATCTGCAGAATGACCATTCATCGAGACAATTTTCATTTACGTACGCAATAATCTCTGCACTTACACATATCGTCCCCTATAGCTGTATAGTGTAATTATCTATCTGTCCTATATCTTCTTAACATATTGATCCATATACCTACACATTGTTACCAAACTTTCCTCCTAGCTACACTTGCATATACTGACCCCCTTAACATCACAGTCCTACTAAACATCCCTTCTTGTTATAAGCTCACACAAATCAATCCCTATAGATACACAGTCAAACTATATTTCTTCCTTGCTAATATACTTACACATATCGACCCCGATAACTACGCATTGCAACTAATTGTCAATTCAGCTATATTTATACTACCCGACCGCTATATATCCAAATGTACAGCGAATGGTGTCTCCTAACTATATTGATTCGCACACTCACACCTAACGACCCATGGACCTGAACAACTGGACTAACTGTACCTCTCAGCGATAGTAGCACTCTCGGACACCCATACCTGCACAATGCGAGTATCTAAGCCTTGCAGCTATACCTACAGCTGGCTTACACTATGCCGACACAATGCGAGTGGGCAAGTCTTGTACCCAAACTTGCTGCTAGTGCTTATGTTCCCAACCTCTGCCACTAATTGTGCCATCCAGTGCCCTGCCACTTTCCGGAATACATCTGCAATCGAATGGCGCAGCCGTGAACATGTCCAACCTAGGAGTGTCATCGTCTGGTAAGTTAGAAGCCTATAAAAGTAGCGGGATATATATATATATATATATATATACACACACACACACACAACACACACACACACACACACACACACACACACACACACACACACACACACACACA
>NW_014030789.1:0-1029 GCF_001186125.1 Sphaeroforma arctica JP610
TAGTATAGTAGTATATATATATATATGTGTGTGTGTGTGTGTATGTATATGTTGTTAGTATATATATATATATATATATGTATATATATATATATATATATGAAATAAGTTAAGAGTACGGCGAAGGTTGGAACTGATAGAAGTACTCGAGTACATACATACCTGTTTTACAGGGGTAATAAATTTGTCACCTAGGCCCTGGAAGCGCATCGCGCATACCTTATTTTTAATAAGGTTTTATTCGATCAAAGTTCTACTAGAGAGTCCTAGAGTAGAGAGACTCCATCTGTATTTTCATAGATAGTGCCCTCTGTTCTAATTTAGGAGGCTATGTATGGTATTTTTATAACAAAATAGTTCTGTTTATCTGTTATGTTTTTTTTAACTATATTTAAAATCAAATACAAAGTAAATATTTAGTGAGAAATAACTGACTTGACTAAGTTGACTCTTGCTGTGACTCATGTGAGTGTGAACTGTGAAGTCCTGAGTGGGCAAATATAAGCATCTTATTGGGCCATGTAGCAACCGAGAATGTTTACGAAAAATATACTTATAAAGTGGTGCGCCGCAAGGACTGAAAACGTGCATATTTCGAGGGCCTTATATTTGTTTTTCCAAAAACAAAATGGATACACGTGTTTCGAAAAATTGTGACGGAGCCCATACAAACGCCTATTCAAGTACACATATACATACCCACACCTATTCACAAATACATAGACATGTCTTTCACACACATATATATATATACCTATCCACATACACATATATATATATACCTATCCACATACACATATACATGCTATTGCACATATATATATATATATATATATATATATATATATATATATATATATATATATATATATATATATATATATATATATATATATATATATATATATATATATATATATATATATATATATATATATATATATATATATATATATATATATATATATATATATATATATATATATATATATATATATATATATATATATATATATATATATATATATA
>NW_014030788.1:0-1029 GCF_001186125.1 Sphaeroforma arctica JP610
ACAAAATATGAGTACAAATTCACATACAAGTGCAAAACAACTCGGTCAAATACAGGAGGCACCTTTCGCTCGGGATATGTCATATTCAGGCCACATACACCCGCCAAGCTCATTGTGGTATTTTAGACATAACGAAATACATCCATATATGAATATGCACATACATCGACAGGTATATATAGTTTATGTGCAGATATCACATACAAGTGCAGAGTATCTTTGTCGAACTCAGCTGGGCCCCTGACACCGGCCATCCCACCGCGTTTCTTTGAGGTGGAGTGCATGTGTGAATTTGCAGGGGTCTTCAGAGGGGTCTTCATGGGGGTCTTGGTATTCTGCTTCTTGACTTCGACCGTTACATACTGCAGTAGGTGTGCGAAAGGTAGCGTGCACAACAGATAAACAACAGTATGTTGAAAGTACGTGGACAGCTTGGTAGCTGTATTTGCATGTAAATTAATGCATGCATGACATTATATGTGAGCACATGAGTTTTCGGCAAAGGTCCTCAGGGGGGTCTTCAAGAGGGTCTTGATATTTTGCTTCTTGACGTCGACCGTCCAATATAAAGCATAATGTACAAACGTTGATTAAAAGGAACAATTCACCATGATATATCTGTATATGTGCTATCTGAGCCAAAGTTGGTGTCTCTACACATACACGGGTGAATATATATCGCACATAGTCGCGTAGCTACCTCTACGCATGTAATGGTAGTATGTGCCTGGCATGTAAGACAATGCTCGCAAGTACATACCTTTTTGAATGGTTCGAGCTGTTGGGCATCTAGCTGGGGCAAATCATTCGAACAACTGTAGGCATCCCAATAGTCCTTCAAGTCTTGCGGTGACAGATATAGAGTGCGACAAAGTTCAAAACCTGATTAAAGCGAGTTGAAAATATTAATTCGACATATGTTTCAAACTACTATATACATGTGAACAAGATTTATTGTGCATGAATTTTCACATACATGTATATAGACATATTTAAGTAAACACTTATGTATATATATATATATATATA
>NW_014030787.1:0-1029 GCF_001186125.1 Sphaeroforma arctica JP610
ATATATACTAACCCAACCCCCCCACCCCACCACACACACACATATATATATATATATATATATACATATATATATTGTCAGTATATAGAAGACATTCTTGAATTCCGTGTACATATACCTGATTATAAATATGATTTAGAACACTAGCCAAAGGAATTGTATGCGGTGAAGAGTCTCGTCATTATAAATTATACACACTGTATGGGATTAGTTCAATATCACAAACTAATATCATTTGATATCATATTTCAAGCCGTGTACTAGTACAACTTATTATGCTAATACCTCATGACAGACCACAGTTTCCCAATATATTTTGTGATAGTTAAAATATTCACTGCACAATACTATAAAGACGGTATCCATACCTCTATCACATTTAGGTCTTTGAACAGCTTCGGATGAGCGGAAACCCACCGTGCCATATCGCATGAGCTCTGCCAAAGGAAACACCCCTGTGCGCCATCTGGAAGGGCTCTTAGCTCAACCTCCTCAAAAGTTACGGTATCACTGTCCATATTTATTTCCAGCAGTTCCTTTATTAACTTTTAAATAATAGATCAGTTCATAATAACTTATCTCCAAAGTTATGTATTCATTAAATCAAGGACTCGGAAACGATGTATATCGACTTCAAGGATGTTCGTATGCGAATGCAACACCTTTTTTTTGTGTGCATCAAGAGACCTAAAACAGCGCGCGCTTCATGCCATTCATTTATATATGAATATATTTACCTGTCCTCATTTCTGTACATACCATTTTTATACTACAGACATATCGGAAGTGACAGATGTCAGCCTGTCAGGTGTCAGTGGCCAGATTTGTTGCTCAGACGATAACCCATCCCCTGAATCCCCTTTGGGAAGACAAGTGCTTCGCTGCTTTTCAGAACCAGCACCTTGTGCTACTCTAGAAAAGTAATATATATATATACATATATATATATAAATATATATATACACACACACACACACACACACCCACACTATATATATATATATATGATTATCTATCCGCTGGAGCGAT
>NW_014030786.1:0-1028 GCF_001186125.1 Sphaeroforma arctica JP610
AATTGGTGCGACTACATACTTCAACAGAAGTATTGTCCCAGTGCTGTTACATACTATAGGAAAGCTCAGTTCGACTCCATAGTGCTACAAACACAATGAACTAAGTTTATCACAACAACAACGATTAAACCAGTACGACTACGTACTTCAACAATAACAACGCACCCTGATATATATACTCCAACTTCCATCAATCGTCTTATCAGTGCCGGCCGCCCAGCGGACGCAGGAGAGGATACCACAGAGCTTTGTAGTGTATCTGAATCCCTACACCAACAACACAAGGCAACAGTCCGGCAACCGGCGCAACACACCCGTCAGTCTGCATAGCACCACTAGTCAATCGTCACAGTCCAAACGAGCAGGTAGGCGGCAGGGATATGGGGTAGGGGGTAGCCCTGGATGTCAGGGGAAGAATGTATGTACTCGTGGTTTGTATGCGATAGGGGGTAGAATATATGGGGAAAGGGGTAGCCCTAGATATAAGGGGGTAGTATATATATACGGAGTAGGATGTAGCCCTAGATGTGAGGGGAAGGATATATGTACTCGTATTTTGAGTACAATAGTGGGTAGAGAATAAGGGGTAGGGTGTATGGGGTAGGGTGTAGCCCTGACTATGAGGTGAAGAATACATGCACTCGTGCTTTAAATGCGTTGAGATGTAGGGGGTAGGGAGTAACGGGTGGCGCTGGATATAGAGGATATATGTATGTACGCGTGATTTGACTACGTTAAGGGTATAGAGTTTGGGGTGTAAATATAAGGGGAAGGATATAATTGTTCGTGATTTAAATGCGTTGTCATGGGTTTTTGTTGAAATACGCATTGTGCACGCTTACACGAGTCTACTAGTACGAAAATGAATCTAGTTGGATTTCTGCATCCGATTATGGGTATGGCATAGAGGTAAATACTAACACTTCCGATGTATTAAATCCAGTGATACGTATACAAACAACTTCAATGTACAAACCCAGTATACATACATATATATATATATACATATATATTTATATATGTATATA
>NW_014030785.1:0-1028 GCF_001186125.1 Sphaeroforma arctica JP610
TATACGACACATCACACACACACACATATATATATATATATATATATATATATATATATACAAAATACGTATGTGTGAATGTATGAATATAAATATATATACACACATACGTATATGTATACATACGTATACATACGTATATGTATATATACACACATATATATAAATATATAAATATGTAAATATATATAGATATATAGATATATATATATATTCATTCCTTTGTCGATATATCACATACATATCCATATCCATATACATATATATATATATACATAAACATATACATATATATATAAATATATATATGCATCTATGCTTGTCTATACATTGCATGCATGTATGTAATATGTACATATATAAGCATGTATAACGTATGGATGTAGGGATGCACGTGTATGTATAGTATGTATGCTACGTTCTCACGTATATATGTATGTCTGTATGTCTGTATGTTGATTTATATGTATATACGTATGTATATATGTTCGTAATATGTATGTATGTATGTATGCATGTTTGTACGTATATGTGTGCATGTATGTATGTGTATGTATATATGTATGTATAAATGTATGGAAACGAATTTATGCAAGTACGTACGTACGTACATATGTATGTATATATGTAACTATGCATATATATATATATAATATATATATATATATATATATATATATATGTATATATATATATATATAATGTATAAATTTAGATATGTATGTATGATTGTGTGCATACGTGTGTATGTATGTATGTATGTATGCATGCATTTATGTATGTATATTACTATGTATGTATTTACGTCCGTAATAGGTATGTCTACATGCATGCACGTATATTTTTATGAATGTATGCGAGCACGAAAGTAAGTACTTGTGTACGTATGTATGTAATAATGTATGTCTGTACGTATGTTTTATATATATACGTACTTTTATGTCTATATACACGATATATATATATATATATATATATACATGTGTGTGTGTGTGTGTATATATATGTGTATGTAAATGTATATATAT
>NW_014030784.1:0-1028 GCF_001186125.1 Sphaeroforma arctica JP610
TTTAAATATACTTTTATTTACATATATGTACTGATTCCTTTCTATGAAGCACATAACCATCAATCTTCCTGTAGACCCACCAAGCGTAATCCCTCATATACATCTGTTTAATCCTTCTTCCCCCACAGGTCACCCATTGTGACGGGTACGTCTGTGTGTGGCATTAAATACAACGGTGGTGTGATTATTGCTGCAGATACATTGGGCTCATATGGTTCACTGGCGCGTTTCCGTTCCGTTTCGCGTATCATCAGAGTGAACGACCGAACGATTGTGGGCGGCAGTGGTGACTATGCAGACTTTCAATTCATCAAAGAGGATCTGGAAGAACTTCAGGTGTGTGTGAGGATGGGTATACGTGATTTGTATGCGAGTTTAGTCGGTTAGTTGTACGTGGTTTGTATGTGAGTACAATCGGTTTGATAAACGTGGTTTGTATGTGGTAAGTAGCATGGCTGGTGTAAACCACTATCTTGTCCAGGTGCATGTGTCTCAGCTATGATTGTCTAAGCTACTTGCGAAGCGCGTGTGTTGAGGAAAGGGGGTTCTCTTGGCTTAGCTTGTGTGCGTTGTCATGTTCGGTACAAGTGTGTTGACTGTTGTTGTTCTGAAGGAATAGTTAGGTATCTGTGTTAGCGCGCGTGTGTGTAAGGATGGGCCCCAGATGCGCGTAGGTAGGCTCTCACGTGGGGTTGTGTATCAACAGGCTCGGCAATGCGCAGTATTGTTATAGCTACCCCTATCGGCATGCACCCGCGATAGGGTATCAACCCTAATGGTATAGCTATAGAGCTTATGTCTCATACATGAGTAGAATATAGGGCTTATCATGTACACACTTCATTGTCACACATTACAGTTAGAGAACGATGAGGTTGCCGATGGACACAGTCTGTCGCCCAAGGCGATACACTCATATATTGGCAGAGTCATGTATGGCCGCCGCTCCAAGATGAACCCACTATGGAACTCACTCGTCGTGGCCGGTGTCGACAAAGACGGAGACGTGTAAGTGTGATATATATATA
>NW_014030783.1:0-1028 GCF_001186125.1 Sphaeroforma arctica JP610
AAGTATGATGGGAGGGGGGCCGATGTATGGAGTTGTGGGGTGATCCTGTTCGCTCTGTTAACGGGCTGTCTCCCCTTCGATGACGACAACCTTCCCCGGCTCTTAACGAAAGTGAAGGCGGGATTGTTCTCCGTGCCCCCGTATCTGAGCAAAGCAGTGCAGTACGTATTGCGCAGGACGTTATACGTGAATGTCAACAAGCGTTTCACCGTAAGTGCTGCGGGTGATGATCAGGCTTTCCAATTAACGTTTAACGTGTTCGCGCGATGGTTGCCCTATATGATCAGGCTTTCGAATTAACGTTTTCGCTCGATGGTTGCCCTATCGACCTCGACTGCACGAGTGCACACAGGGGGTTGTCGTCCCATACACGACAGGTCTTGCGGTGTTCTGCACTTGCATCTCAGATCAAACCCCATCTTGTATTCAACCGTTAACTTACGGTGTAGTTTGTGCGCCCCATTGCGATCGCCTGCACGCTTTGTCTAGTGTATACGTGGACTTACCTCTATGGCGATACCATACGCACCAACGACATTCACACTGTGACCCGAATCGCGCATAGCGTTATTTGTGATATAGCCTTCTCAACAGCAGCCGATGAAACCTTTCATTCCATGCAACTCCTGGTTGCGAACAGATTGCAGATATAAAAAAGAATAAGTGGTTTCAGTCAAACGGACTTTTGGATACGTTTCCGCCCCCCACGACGTCTTCAAACGTATGTTGGAGCTCCCTGAGCGGAGAATTCTGTTTGGCTTGTTTAATACTGAGTTTATATTCTTCCTTCACTCTGGATGTGTGTCCATCATACGAAGAAGTATTCAGTTACTTTATCTATGGCCCTTGCTGAATATATATATATACAATATAAATATATATACATATATATATATATACATATATCTATATATATATCTATCTATCTATATCTATCCATCTATATATATATATATATATATATATATATATATATATATATATATATATATATATGTATATATATATATATATATATATATATATAT
>NW_014030782.1:0-1028 GCF_001186125.1 Sphaeroforma arctica JP610
TATATATATATGTGTGTGTGTGTGCGTGTGTGAGTGTCTATATATACATATATATATTAGACTTAGATAATTATATGTATTCGCCACTAAATGCTTTCGTGCTGTCATGGTGTACTCAGTCTTAGTTCCATTCTTCTGAACATGGATGATCTGGTCCCAATATGAATAACAGAATCTCAATTTCTCTCACTTCTCGCGGATCTCACCGCATTTAAATTTTTATATTTTATGTCCATGTCTAAATTTACAATTGCCTCTAGTCAGTGTGTTCTGATCATGGTGTGTATACCGACGTCCGTTAATAAATACAACGGTACGCAAACCGTCGACTATTTATATATATGTAGCAGTATAAATGTGTGATATTGCACGTAAACCATTCCGCCCTTTGCGCTACGGGGATACTCGTACCACTCCTTTCCTTTGAACAGTTCTACGTAGCTTCTCAATTCCTTGTATTAGAAGAATATACACTGTTAGCTATTCGTGTGGGCGCGAAATGCAAAGAAACCAGCATTGTGTGGATTGAAATACGCCAAGTGGAACCCCCGATCCACCCCGTTCACACCTTAGTCGTCATACAGGCACCGAAGTCTACCTTTGTGTCCATCCTACATCCGAATATACTCTCTTCTATATATATATATATATATGCACGTACAGGGAACAATCCAGCATTTCGTGTATCGTATGTGTACAGATGTATACTGTCCATTAAAATCATATTATATGCGCAGTCATTGGTCTTGCAGCTCGATCGTTTCGGACTTGCGTCGACTTCTGGGCGATATGATCATGACTCCACTGCCCATATAGGCATTACATCTGGAATCGAGTCCTTCAGTGGATAGTGGAGGTGCCTCTCCAATCTATGCAAATGTTTATAATTGTGAACATAAAAAAAGTCAATAGTGATAAAATACATAGTATTTCAGAACTTGTCAGCCATACGTGGTGGATGAAGTGCCTTCGTTGCCTTGTAAAAACAGTTCCATGCCGATATAAGATTTCTCCTTGTCATATATATA
>NW_014030781.1:0-1028 GCF_001186125.1 Sphaeroforma arctica JP610
TATTCCACACAACTCGAGAATATGTACCCACAACATACATGCATACATATATACATATAAGCAACATGTCCCCATTTACATACCAAAGCCATCATACACCGCCGTCCACACACAATTCGGTTCATACAGCGACGCAAACATGGACGAATCATTGCTCGTGTTCCTATGTATCAGCGTTGTACTGGGCTGCGGCGTGAGACTGACGTCTGGTAGCGCCAGGCTGTGGACTACTGTGTAGTGGTCGTGCATTGACGAGTACTTGCCCCTACGCTGTGAAGTCCCCGTGCGCACCACCATACCGGACTTAAAACACGTCCTGTTTCTGAACGCAGCATGCTTGTCTGGGCTGCGGCTGTCTTTGGCCTTGTATCTGCCTAGGAACGTGCCTGACCTTGAGCGTGGCGGTTTGCGACTCGTGTGGCCGTTGAGTTCGCCTGTGTCGGCGTCGTAGTCACCCTTGAGATTGGGCGATGAAGGACTCCGCCGGTCCAGAAGTTTCCGGATGGGGTTCAGTATTCTGGGTGTGTTAGTGTGTATGGGCTATATGAGAAAACGCGGCAAAGTACTATGTCTGTGTGAATGTATGTCATAGGATGTCTTTTGGCCTCCGCGTGGTTAACGTAAATCGACACTACAAGCTGGTAGCATGCGATTCCACTTAATTTTTTTCATGTGTAGCGGTGTATAAGACTCATGTCACTCACAAGCAACACAGATAGAGTACATGAATGTGCAAGCATGGGAGATTGAGTAGTGAAGATAACCACGCTGATAAAAAGATAAAACTGTGGAGTATAGGTGGCTTGCCCAGGACTCTGCGATCGCGGATTGTGCCTGCGAGCCCACAATGCTGTAAATGATAGATAAACATATAAATAGAAATATCGATGAAATATAGAAATGAAAAACAGCATATTTTATTCCAACTATCGGTATAATTCTTCGGAAATCATACATCCATGTATAGAAGATATGAAGATATGAAGACAATATATATATATGAAGACATATATATGAAGACAATATAT
>NW_014030780.1:0-1028 GCF_001186125.1 Sphaeroforma arctica JP610
GTGTGTGTGTGTGTGTGTGTGTATGTGTGTGTGTGTGTGTGTGTGTGTGTGTGTGTGTGTGTATATACGTGTACAGCTATGCCAAACATGGACTGGATCCTATGCCCCCCATCCCCATCCCCTGTATACACACGTGTATTTGTTGTTGGTACATAGTTGTACTGTACTTGCGCTGCGTTGTTGTACCTACCTTGATCTGTGTAGTGGGACAGTATATCTCCTGCCCTGAGTGTTCGCTCAGCTCTACTTTGACGTACTTGAAGTAATCAAACAAAAACCAATCCGCCTCTTGGTGCACATCAAAGGTCATACTCCTGTAGAAATGTCAAGTGACAAGTGTCAGATGTTAGGTGTCAGGTGTCAGGTGTCAGACTTAGACTCGACAAAGAAAACCTCGTGTATGTATGTGGCTGTATACATCTATTGTGTAGCTATGTGGCTGTATACATCTATCGTGTATGTATGTGGTTGTATACATCTATTGTGTAGGTATGTGGCTGTATACATCTATTGTGTAGGTATGTGGCTGTATACATCTATTGCGTATGTATGTGGCTGTATACATCTATTGTGTAAGTATGTGGATGTATATATCTATTGTGTATGTATGTGGCTGTACACATCTATTGTGTATGTATGTGGATGTATACAGCTTTTGTGTATATATGTGGCTGTATACATCTATTATGTATGTATGTGGTTGTATACATCTATTGTGTACGTTTTGGTTGTATACATCTATTGTGTATGTATGTGGTTGTATACATCTATTGTGTATGTTTGTTACTGTATACATCTATCGTGTATGTATGTCATCGTATACATGCTTGAGTTTCAGATGCACATCAAATGTCATACTCCCACAGAAATGACAAGTGTCACATGTCACGTGTCAGACCTAGACTCGACAAAGTGAACTTCCACGTACAAGTTTGCGAGTGTAACATGTATTTGTGCATGTATGTGAGCATAACATGTATGTGTGCGTGTGTGTGTGACTGTATACATGTATTTGTGTGTGTATGTGA
>NW_014030779.1:0-1027 GCF_001186125.1 Sphaeroforma arctica JP610
ATGATTGTATAATACATACCCATATCTAGTACATAATGCTAGCAATCACCTACCCTAAGGTCTCTCTCCTTTCTGGCCCTTTCCTCATCCATTCGTGCAGTGCCACCACTGGCCACAGCCACATCGTAGCCCATGCCATCAATCATTTCCAATACCTGCCGCAAAAGAATCGGGAATTGTAATTTAAGAATTGAGTGAAATGTTAGTACTGTGGGTGTTCTAGGCATTTTATTATTCAGCAAAAGTTAAAACGCTCGCGCTTTGAGTCCCAGAAGACCCGCAGAACATTTTGGGCAGAGTAGCCTATTGTCTTCGCAAATGATTTTTTTGAAAAAGAATTCAAGAATTTAGGCTTGACAAACATAAGCCATAAACAATCCCTTAGGGCTGCAGGGTTTAGGATTACAGGGTTTAGGATTTAATAATACCTAACACAAACACAACTTTTAGGGTTATAGGTCTTAGGGTTATAGTGTTTAGAATTTCTAAATTGTATAGAAGTTTTGAGTATAGGATTTAACTAACCTAACCCAATTGAAATCTGGCACGCGCAATGTCGCGTTAATCTGCAGTGATGTGACTGTTGGGTTTTTGGGCTGTCGTGTTTTAAGAGATATCGCAACAGTTACTAACCACTGACAGTGCCAACACTCGCAAACATACGATCAAACAAACGCTACTCAGATCAATTAAACCTCGATTCAGCCTGAAACCCTAAAACCCTAATACCCTTGGACCACTAAAACCCTCAAACACGACGTATACTCGCCATACCCTGGTCAAAGGTAACTATCGCACTAGCGATCGAAACATCCACAGACACATCACAACGCTCTCCTATCTGCTCATGTGAATATCAATACAACACCACAACTGGTGAAGTATAACACGGCCCACAATCAGATAACGAACAATGAGTATACCAGCCACAAAGATCACATTGTATCTGAATTATATATATATATATATGTATATATTTGTGTGTATGTGTGTGTGTGTGTGTGTGTGTGTGTGTGTGTGTGTGTGT
>NW_014030778.1:0-1027 GCF_001186125.1 Sphaeroforma arctica JP610
CATTATATTATATATATATATATAATATAATATATATATATATATATATATATTCATATGTCTTGGGTTTTCATGGGCATGTTCGATCATAGACACGCGACTACATACCAAGCTACGCATTCATAAACGCATAGCGTGCTGTCCTGAACTGTTGCCGTTTAGAAATCTGTAAACACACACGAGTGCTCACACAACGCCGAATGGAGGAGACGAATAAGAAGTATCACATATAGACTACCCACTCAATCCTAACACGTGCACGTATTAGAAAACGTCTACTACTGTACGTATGGTCAGACAATGTACCAGAGACACGCCCACCCATGTCTACGCATCTGTGTACATAAATCTATCTACACCCGCCGAACGGAGTCTACCTACATACACGAGGACATGAATGAGTACATACGTGAGAAACGCCATAATAAGGCGCGCTGAACTCGCGCCGTTTCGACGGCTCCCAGCACGCGCTAAGAGTCTCGCTCGTTGGAATGGCGGGTATAGGCCGCTCCCACATACACCACGCGCTCTCCCCGGGAGTCTTGCGCGCCGAAACCCGCGTGCGGATTTCTGCGTCGCCTGAACTGGCAGCATCGGAATCCGCGTCATCTGTGGTTGACTCGGAACTGCTGGACTCTGAGCGTATCATGCCGTCGCCCATCTCGCGTCGCATTTCGTGCCTATATGAAGTGTGGGAAGGGTAGATCTTACGATTATAACTACCTGAGTTATATCTACCTGTGTATGTATGCATCTTTGAGTACTATAAATGTATGTGAATTAAACTACTCAATTAGTTTGTACGTATACGAATCAGATAACTCAATTAGTATATACGTATGTTAATTAGATTACTTAATTAGTGTTAATTAATACATACGTATGTTAGCTAGAATACTCAGTTAATACATACATATAAATATATATATATTATATATATATTATATATATATATATATATATATAATATATATATATATATATATATATAGTATGTATATATATATATATGAATATGTATATGTAT
>NW_014030775.1:0-1027 GCF_001186125.1 Sphaeroforma arctica JP610
TATTTAGTATAAGTAGATGGTTAGAGCATGGACCGCGCGGTCAGCTGGTAAACGTGGTTTATTGAGAAGTTCCAGATGTTTTGGATATAAACATTAAGTTTATGAGTGTACTACATACCCGTGAGTGCAGAAAAGGCGGCATTGGTAAGCATAAACCCGGCGTCGCCAGACGATACATCATTTTTCATGGCAACAATTAATAAGGCCACCCCAACATTGTACACACTGCCCAATATATCCGCAAGCGTTGACGTGGTTGTCATGGAAACCCCCGCGGTGATGGATGCGTTGGTGTTTGCATCGACGTATATACCAAACTGGGTCATGAAGTTCTCCTGTAGAAGGGAAACACAAACCATTCACATTTCACATTTGAATTGATAACATTTACAACGACTACATTTAAACTTATTGCATTTGCATATATTAAACTAGATAGCATTCTTCCTGTAGAAACCTACGTACTGCATGTACCCGTTTAACGTCTACTTGGAGAAAAATATACATTAACTACATTTGCATATATTGTATTTTTAATACAAATACAGAGTACACACAGATTGCATACTTTCTGTAAAACCTACGTACTGCGTCCCGTTTAGCGATCCCTCGTAGAAAGGGGACAGTGTGTGTATTTGACACACCTGATATACAGTTATTATGAGTGTATACTACATACTCAATAGACCCAATACACCAGCAAAAGACCTATGTACCTCAGGTACAATAGCCCTATATGCTACATATACAATAGATCTCATTATATATATATATATATATATATATATATTGTATACCTGTCTTCCATACGCCCGGATGGTTGCCACACCCTCGCCCGTCTGACTAACACATTGGACCAGTGGTAGTTTTGTGGAGGCAATTAGCAGCTCAGACTGTCGCGTGGTGCGTTTGTGGTAACGCAGTAGGAATACAATCCCAGCTGTGATTTACGGGAATTAATAAGAGATCTATGTGATTAGGGGAATGCATACACACACACACACACACACATATATATATATATATA
>NW_014030774.1:0-1027 GCF_001186125.1 Sphaeroforma arctica JP610
GTGTGTGTGTGTGTGTATATATATATATTGTGTAGATATACGTCCATCGTACATGTAAACGCATATACCGGTACATACATGCCTGGGTGCTATGAAATAACATACATTTACAATGCATAGGTGTTATAATAGAATATACACTTACATACACAGGTGTTATAACAGATCATACACCTACATACCTGCGTGCTTGTGGCTGCAAAGTGGACCCATGTGCTGATGTACTGTTTGACATTGTGTGACATGCTGGGGTGGTCAGTCGTAGTCCACCCGGCATTCCAGTTGTAGTTCTGCGTGCCGCGGTGGTAATTAGGAAATGAGTGCGTGTGAGAACAACCAGATAGGGTGTAGTAATAGATACTATCAATAGGTGTAGTACGAAGAGATCACTAAGGATAAGGCACATCACTATCTCAATACAGGGTATACGCAAGCATACACACGGGTGTGTAAAGTGTGTGTACGTTTGTATACACAAGCATACACACGGGTGTGTAAAGTGTGTATACCCTACACACGAGTGTGTAACGTGTGTGTACGTTTGTATACAAAAGGGTTTAGTCTTCACATGTGTCGTGGGATGCAGCAGGCCGCGTGAGCAGCGGTGCCAACAGCAGTCGCAGACGCTCAGCAACAGAACGCACACGAGTGATTCAGACAAACGGCCCTACAGATAAACACTCGCATACACACTACTATGCACACCACATCATAACCATAACAACACACACAACGTGTGAGAAGACATACAGACCAACGAGCGACAAGCCACACAGACCAGCGAGAATAGCACAGGACCACAACAGCACAGGGGATGCCATGTGCACTATGTGCATTAATGAAACGACACACGCACAGACGTCAAAGTGTGTCGCTCGGAAGAAAACACTCACAACGGACACTCTATCTATGGCCCAGTTAATGAGGCAGTGGGCAGGAGGGATTGTCTTAATATACATAGACTAAACTTTATATAATATATATATATATATATAAACGCCCCATATATATATATAAATTACGCCCC
>NW_014030773.1:0-1027 GCF_001186125.1 Sphaeroforma arctica JP610
ACTTATTACTACCTCTATCTCTATTACCTACTCATATATATATATATATATATATATATATATACGATGACTTAATTCTCATGTATTGCACCTCAGTTGAAGTAAACATACCTACACTTATATCCCCACTCTCCTCTCAGATGATAACACTCCCTCGGCAGTGGAGCGATTGGTGCAGACTGTTCTAGAAATAGAACTGCCACAGAGGCCCGCCATGGTGGCTGCCATCCAGTCACACCTGCTCTTTAACATGCGGTATGTTCTAGGGTTATAGGGTTTGAAGGGCACTCTGGGATGGGAGTTTAAATGGGAATACACAGGATTGGTTATAGTATGAGGCAAGTTACAGTTAATAGAGCTCTGGATGTGGGAAATGCAGTGGTCTTGGCTACTGTAGAGGGTGCGGATATAGACGGCAGGAAAGGCTTGCAATAGGTAACGTACAACTAGAAAAGGCACTGGAGCAGATAACGTACACGTGTATTCGGATAGCAAGAGCAATGGGGAGCAATGGGGAATATGAGATGACACATGGTATATAGAGCGTGTGGTGAGTCAAGGGACAGTTATAGTATGAAAGCGCTGTGGTATGTCAAAGTATAGTTATATATCGAAAGCACTGTGGCTTGTGTTTGAATGGGAATATGAGATGACGCATAGTATATATGGCATGTGGTTAGTTGTATATTTATGTAGCTACTCTGTGAGCACTGTGTTTTTGATCCCGATATTCATCGCTGAATTCAAACCGGTATGACAATACACTTTCTATAGCTACTGAGGTTCTGGAGAGTGTTGGTCGGAGCAACTATGTGTAACCAACTGTCTAATTGCGATTTTCTTCACAGGGATTAGACGTTTATTAAAGTAATTGGAGAATAGTGTTGTATATGGGACTTTATCCCCAGCAGCTCCAAATCTGAATCCCTAATTCTGATTTTCTCTGCAGGATCTGGACCAGAGCAACCGTGGCTGTACAGGTGACCGCATTGCTGGCAATGAAAAGGACTGTACAGGTACAAATCTA
>NW_014030772.1:0-1026 GCF_001186125.1 Sphaeroforma arctica JP610
ACGGTAAGTTCCTGGTCCCGTAACTACTAATACTATATATATATATATATATATAATATTCTGGTTAAGCTAACCACCAGGCCATCACAACTGAATTGACAGAGACGTGATACACTCGACACACTACCTGTACGACATACTCGAGGGGTATGTGTTGGCTACTTGCAGTACAGCAATATCAGCCCACCCGAAAGGAAAGGGTTCGTTTCTCACCCTAAAGCACCGATCACCGTAACTACATACTGTAGTTAAATAGCTATAACCAGTTTAAAGCCAATCAGGCTATGACCAGTAAACCAACCAGCAGAGCATAGTCATATGCCAAGCAATGTACGAAGCACTACGTTTGTCTCGTCACCGGATCTACACCATCGCCCCGAACGGCTGTAACGTGCTCAGGAACGGATACATGCCTAACGCGTTAACTCGTGGCACAACTAACTTATAGCCGTACTCTTGGGCTGTGCGTATGACACTAACTGTAGAGTGGCGTGTGAACGTGTCTGGAGTGTATACAGGTACGCTAGCCTCCTTAGGAACGTATACATGCTTAACACGTTAGCCTGTGGCACAACTCACTTATAGCCGTACTCTTGGGCTGTGCGTATGAAACTAACTGTAGAGTGGCGTGTGTACGTGTTTGGAGTGTATACAGGTACAATAGCCTCCTTATAACCCTGAGGGGTGGCCCGTGGTCGGGAGGTTGTGGCTGCCCTACGGCCACTAGAGTGATCCGGATAAGCACACGCCACTGTGTGACGAGGTGCGTAGCTGTGGGTGTACTACTTCAACGTATGTGCAGAGAGAGCCCTTTCCCGCCGAAAGGTATAGTCTTTAGCAGATGGTTGCCATGGATACCACCTACTCTACCCAGTGCGTGCTGTTGCATGACCTGACGTATAAACTCGCATTCCACAGACACATATTCGCAGACGGTTATAATACGTTTGTTTTGAGCCTATGGACTTGTAGTACCTGCTGTGCTTTGAGCCTATGGACATGTATTGCCTGCTGTACTTTGAGCCT
>NW_014030770.1:0-1026 GCF_001186125.1 Sphaeroforma arctica JP610
ATATAAATATATATATTACAAATGTCGTTATAGTGGGAAGACTTTTCGTGGATGATTGTTCATGTCGGCTTACTCGCTTTTTGCATCATTCATTCACAAAACATCGACTGCTGCTCAGCACGTATTCAAATTACTACCATCTCAAAAGCAGTAGTTGGTTTTAACCAGACATGTCCGCTCAAACTCTTATTCCGTCATACATTTGCATATTCGATTGATTATCTCACACTCTTATTCCGTCATACCCTTGTACAGACGATTGGTTATCTCACGCTTATTCCGTCATACACTTGTACAGACGGATTAGTTATCTCACTCTTATTCCGTCATACATATGCATATTCGATTGTTTGCCTCTCGCTCGTATTCCGTCATACACTTGTACAGACGATTAGTTATCTCACTCTTATTCCGTCATACATTTGCATATTCGATTGTTTGCCTCTCGCTCGTATTCCGTCATACACTTGTACAGACGATTGATTATCTCACACTCTTATTCCGTCATACCCTTGTACAGACGATTGGTTATCTCACGCTTATTCCGTCATACATTTGTGCAGGTGATTGACTACTGCACTGTTCATGAGCTCAGTGCGGGTCGTAAGTCGTTCCCCTCAGGCCATTCCAGTACAAGCTTTGCTGCGAGTACAATCATGTTTCTATACCTTGCGGGCAAGTGTAGATTGTTCGCCGAGGTGAGTGGATTGACTAGAAGTTGATGTGTAATCACTTGTATTGGGTTGGTACAAATGTGTATGTAGTAACAGGTTGGTACGTCACGAGCAATCACACGTTCATGTACCTGGCTATTGCGAGTTTGTGATCTAGTCGCCCATCTTTTCTGACAAGTATATTTGATGCATATTTTTATTCTTTAATATGTTCAATACGGATGTATATCTATGTATCACCACTCTCTGTTGTGATTTGACGTTTGATTTGTGTCTTGTGTTGTTTTCCTCTCGATTGCTTACCTCCATCTATACGGACAAGCATATACACACACATATATATATATATATA
>NW_014030769.1:0-1026 GCF_001186125.1 Sphaeroforma arctica JP610
ATTTCTTCTCATCAATATAATTATATTATATATATATATATATATTATATGTATTTACATTTACATATACATACATATATATACATATAGACAAACACACACATATATATATATATATATTATGGAAAAAAGTGAATTCATACATCGCATGCAACATACCATGGATGACAAGAATTGCACAAGGCCCGGGACTAAACGCTCGTTGTGAATGTTCGTCGTCGAATCGATCTGCATCTGCGGAAATCAGTAGCGAACACTTTTTTGTTAAAGAATATGAAAAAAAGACACAGTGCACCTCTCTATTTGAAAATACAGCGAACTAGCAATACAAATACTAGTGTAGAGCACTATATCCAGAAACTTGGTTTTTAGAGGCTTGGTCAACTTGGGCGCTAGGCAGTGGGTTCTAGTTTTTTGATACAGATTGCCGTATCAATAGTGCCATCTCGCGCACACAGCAATACGCCCGGAGTGGAATGGTTACCTGTATAGTTGAGTAGTGATGTATGTGATGCTACATTCGTATCTGCATATATTTACATATGTGTATGTGTGTGTGAGTGTATGCCGGAGTGTAGGGAACGCTATCCAAATAAACAGTAATATGCAAGTATGTGTACGTGCCCTCGGTTGCGGGTAACGATACATATATAACACACGTGCATATACATGTGCTCAGAGCATACTACTACTGTATTGGTACGTCTACTATTCATAGAAATAGATAAACAGCCAGAGACCAAACCATGCGCATATACTGCTACACTTACTTCGTTGTCACCAGCATCCTGATCCTCAGTCGCAGGGTTAAGGAGCAGTTGTATGGTGCGCACTATCAGCTTAGTCACGTCGTCTGTGTTCACTATATCATCCTCCATCACCCACCCACGCAGATCTGTGAAGTGATTTATGCAAATGGGATTAGAATAGAGATAAACAACAAAAACATTCGAAAATAGAACACTGAGTGTATGATATATATGTATATGTATATGTATATGTATATATATATATACATATATATAT
>NW_014030768.1:0-1026 GCF_001186125.1 Sphaeroforma arctica JP610
TCAAATACGTTAAACGTATTCCAGTATTAAAAAACCCGCTATTTTTACATCGGCGATGCGCAACACCATCTCGCCGTTGTAGTCCGCTTCCAGTCTCGACAAATCCTCTAGCTGTAACTCCCCAGCGTAATATTTAAGTATCAATCCTTCTTCCGGCCACAGCAGTTTCTCCTGCGCAAAGCCACACCACGATGTCGTCCAACTTTAGATGTATCACCTTATAAAAAACGTCCTGTTCACCTTCACACTGCCTCATAATTGTTTGCGTTATACTCGTCAGCACACAGTAAAATTTTCGATTGTAACTGATTGATGTCTCCCGCATCATGTTATGCATTGTGATACACACAGCCCCATAGTACTTTCTCAGCATAGGAACACTAGCCGTATCTTCTAAATATCTTATCGCGTGTGTCACCTCTCTGACCCTAAAATCACCATGTAAAGAGCTCTGTGTGCATAAAATTCTCTCAGAGTAAATGATACATGTTAGTGAACACTTGTGTTCATAGCAGAATTATTAACTGCACAATATCCTTTCCCCGTCATGTGCGTCAGACCTTGTCGATTGTGTCTATTCTAAGTAACTTTTTTCCGGACATACACTTGCAACAATGTCACCTAGTGCGGTACGCACACCTTGTCCTACCCACTCGTCTCCTGGTCATAGCATACCACAGTTGATCGATCGACCGTGGCCTCTCTACCCAGTCATGCACCGGTACTCATAAATCACCCTTTTTCGAGTGTTTGACATTTTCTGCAAAATTTTCTGCACCCCACAAGATCATATTCTTGGAAACATTCGGACTATGTTTGTGTGTCATATTTTGTAAATATAAAAATATGTATAATATATATCTGTCATCCACGCGGAATATAAACAGCAGCTCCGTCGACAGCATAAATGACTAGCCGAATTGTTAGTGTTGTAGAGGCTGTGCTCGCGAACAAATCATAAGCAATTGTCTATGACACCAGTCAGGCAATTTGCCAAGTAGTCACATACGTATGCGCCACCTCTCA
>NW_014030767.1:0-1026 GCF_001186125.1 Sphaeroforma arctica JP610
ATATATACACATATATATACATATATATCATATATATCCAGACATAGAATGGATTGCACTATCGACCCTTACCGAACCCTCCTTCTGTCTGCAGGTTGGTCTGGATCAAGGAAAGACTGTGATTGTGGTGAAGGATGGGCCTGGTTTCTACACAACTCGCGTGCTTGCACCTCTCCTCACAGAGTGCATGGTGTTGATGGCAGAGGGCAATGATTTTAAGTATGATGTTATAGTTATTCCTATGTTTTTTTTAAAAGTCGGTTCTATGGTTTTTTTATACCTTGTCAAGCTTTTCTAGAGTCCTAGTTTTGTTATAGTTGGTCCTATGTTTCGTTATAATTTCAGTCGAGCTTTTCTATAGGCCTAATTTTGCTATAGTTTGTCCTATGTTTTGTTAAAAATGGTTCTATGTTTTGTTATTTTTAGTCGAGCTTTGCTATGGTCCTAGCTTTGTTACAGTTAGTCATATGCTTTGTTAAAGTCGGTTCTATGTTTTGTTGCAATTAGTCGAGCTTTTTTATAGTCCTAGTTTTTTTTTAGATAGTCCTAAAATTGGTTGTGGTCGAGAGTGAACTACTGTAGCGCACCATATCCATTGGGTGGATATGGACAATGGCAGTGCGATTTCGTGAATGCGGTTTGAATACCGCCCCTCTGATCGGACGGTCAATTTGTACTTCATTTACTAGACACATGACATAGGACTTCCAATCACTTGATACCTAATAATATATAAAAACATACAATACTTATATAAATATAATATACGTATGCATTTAAATTTACATATACATATACGTACACGTATACGTATACACACGCAGGTATATATATATATATATATATATACGTATACATACGTATATGTACACACAGACACACACACACACATATATATATATGTATATTTATATGTATATATATATGTATCTAAATCTATTTCTATATTTATATTATATATATATATGGATATATATATATATATGTATTGATATGTATATGTATATACATATACACACACACACA
>NW_014030766.1:0-1026 GCF_001186125.1 Sphaeroforma arctica JP610
CCAAGATACTCAATTATACTGTCGCGAACGAAATAATGTCACTTGTAACTGAAGCACAGTTACACCGATACTTATATATCTTATATATATATATATATATATATTATAAATAAACGTACGATATTGGAGCGTATACGTAAAGGCATTCGTAGGAATATATGATAAAAACCTACACAATCGAATGCACAAGCAAAAATGAAACACATGAACAGTATGTGGCCTATCTACCGTCACCCATAAGCATCAGTGAATTTCTGCATGCGTATTATTTGCTTTGTGAAGCCGAAAATTCAAAGTGAGCAATCATGGTGATCTACTCGGTTGTACAGCTCCACACACACAACCTAACAAACATGACAATCCAAAAATATCAAATATATAAAGTCAATGTTCCTTCACAGAGCTCAAAGCAAACAGAATATCGTACACAAATTCAATTACACCTTTACAAACCTTGGCAGAAGCTTGCCCTTACCATCGCTTAACAACAGTGCGGCACGCTTGCTTGTGACAATAAGACCAGAACACTTCGGTCTATCAGCGCCAAACAAGGTCACTTTCACCAGTTCAGAGTTTGTGTACTCGAACATGTATGGCGGGATAGTCACACCCTCGAGACCAACAGCTTCGAATTGCTAAACAACGCGAAAATGTAGAATTAAAAAAAAATATTAGATACATTTTAAGTATTGCGATGATGGTGTAGAAGGTGTACAGATAAACGACTAGTTTAATTTGTTCATACGGCTAGTGGAGAGGTTAGGCACAAATCTGGTATACAATCTTCCCGATACACTGACCAAACTGTCTCATAGTTTTCTACATCACTATACGGAACTACCTAACTACCCAAGCCTGACAAGGAGTTGAGCAGTACCCATACCACACATTAATCATGTCTTAGCTCCTGTGAGCGCTCGAGTTTATAGATAATCAGCAGACTAATCAGCCTACCATAATTCCTGCAACAACTGACACATAAATGTCTGCTCGCCATATCCCAAACAAACCTTATATATATAATAT
>NW_014030765.1:0-1026 GCF_001186125.1 Sphaeroforma arctica JP610
TATATATATATATATATATATATATATATATATATATATATATATATCTGTCAATCATTGCATCTGACGTATACACACCCACAAACGTGTACCCGTTACTTAAACGTGTGTATTTTTCTTTGAGTACAGTGATAGTCTTTGTTTACATTTTCATCTGCTCACCTCGATATTCAAAAGTCAACTGAGTGTAAAGTTGCATAAATGCGTTGCCCACCGCAAATTTTTAAAAATCCGATCAGTTTAACAAAATCCGATTCTTTATTCGAAATCCGATCATTTCTATCAAGCAAAACACAAATTCAAAATTTGATACACCGCACCCACTCACATCTTTTAGGAATGCCCACATGTTCGTGTAACTCCCCGATGAGGTATTGCAGGCCAGATTGAGGGACATGATGCCGACCATCTGTGCACAAGGAATAATAACAGCAACATAGGTATGAACACTACGAATACTATGAATAAGGAATATTAACAGCAACATAGGTATAATAACAGCAACATAGGAATAATAACAGCAACATAGGTATAATAACAGCAACATAGGAATAATAACAGCAACATAGGTATAATAACAGCAACATAGGTATAATAACAGCAACATAGGTATAATAACAGCAACATAGGTATAATAACAGCAACTTAGGAATAATAACAGCAACATAGGTATAATAACAGCAACATAGGTATTTTAACAGCAACATAGGTATAATAACAGCAACATAGGAATTTTAACAGCAACATAGGTATAATAACAGCAATATAGGTATAATAACAGCAATATAAAATTAATAACAGCAACATAGGAATACTATGAATAAGGAATAATAACAGCAACATAGGTATGAACACTACGAATACTATGAATACTATGAATACGACTCGAATATGTATTAGTTGCCATGGTAATTGACGCTTCGCTCCCCATCGCATGCGTAATCAGAAGTAGTGTATAAGTACTTACGCTATCCTGCACTCTAAACCATTCTACATTGCCATGATAACGAACGCACCAGTCTCCAT
>NW_014030764.1:0-1026 GCF_001186125.1 Sphaeroforma arctica JP610
GCGGATCCGTCAACTTTTTGTCTGACGGAGTACCACACCCGGCAAGTTATTTAAAGCCCTTTGGACATTTGAGATGACATAAAGGCAAACTAGGCGCACTGTGGGCCAAAGACTGTGATGACGCATTTAAGCAGCTCAAAACAGTGGTTCAGCAGGCACCAGTAGTCCAGCCACCATAGGATGGTATTCCATTCATGGTAGCAACAGACGCGTCCGACATGGCACTCGGCGGCGTCCTGTATCAAATGATTGATGGGAAACCAACATATGTACAGTTCTTTAGCAGGGCTATGAATTTGTCTCAGATCAATTACCCAACCGTACAACACGAGCTTTTGGCTATTGTTACTGCACTCACTCATTTTAAGGAATATCCATATGGCACGCACTTTAACGTGCTATGTGATCAGCAGTCATTGCAACACCTAAAGGACATGAAACCTAACTCACAGTTAGTCAGTCGGTGGCATGGCACGATCGCGAAATTTTCTTTCGGCATAACACACATACCGGGTATTCACAATCACTTACCCGACATGTTGTCTCGCTTCGTACCAGACTTTAACAAGATGGTTAGGGAGTTACTAGATACAGATTGGATGGCCAATCCTAGGTGGTTTAAGATCGCTGACAACATATATGGACCACATACTATAGATATGTTTGCCGCTCATCATAATGCACAACTGCCGAGGTACCGGACACTGGAACATCCGGAAGGTGACGGATTCCAGATATACTTGTCTCACGAGAATGCCTGGGCAAATCCTCCATGGCTATTAATACCACAGTTGCTAAATTATGTAAATATTCAAGAAGCTACCATCACGTTGTGTTGTCCCCTAAGACACTCAGATAAATGGCTACCACAGTTGATCTCAATGATACAATGTGAGCCGATCTATGTGGATAGAGAGGTAGATACTTTTTTCTACCAGGGTACCCGTGCAGTCCAAAAGACACTTTGGCGACATACTATAATATGTCGAATAGTCCAGTTGGAACAACCAAGTGGACCCATCCGAC
>NW_014030763.1:0-1026 GCF_001186125.1 Sphaeroforma arctica JP610
AATTTACTGACCACTTCCTCACATCAATTTTTCCTGAACCACTACAGCGACTATGAGAGCCATACTATATGTTTATACATTGTATCATACATACTTGCCATTTTTGAAATAAATAATATTATCCCTATTAAGAGTACGTCTAGGAAAATTAAGTTCTTCGTACTATTAATAGTACGTTTATAATTTAAGTACTGCTTAAGAGTACGTTTATAACATAGAGTCTAATGTGGAGGCCCGGCTTATTACACAGATCCCACCCAGCTTTGAAACCCATGAGAAGCAAGTTGCTCACTCAAGCTGATTATGGGTCAAAAAGCGAGAAAGAAAAGAACGGGTCGAAAATATTAAGTAGCATAACATATAGTTAATGTTTCTCAGGCGTAGAAGTTAAGCGTTCTCGGTTACTTTGTGAGTTTTGGGCTTAGGTCTAGTATGTCTGTGGTGGTTGACTGGACGTTTCTTACGCTTCAGTGTCTTAAGCACATATGAAGGATGAGCATTAAGGCTCGGGATAAATGTTGTAGGCGGATAAGTTTTAACTTCCGTTCCTTCAGACGATGGAAACATGCTATCTTTTTCAGCTTGCAACTTATGCAGGCGTTTACGCCATTTTTGATTAAAAGCTTCCTGTAACCGTATCAGCACACTCGTTCATCTGTGTTTGTACCCACTTAAGGTAGTACGACCAATCATCTGCATCATCCGTTAATGCAGTACGCAAGAAGAACTTAAGTCTTCTATGGCGCGTTTCATTCGCGCCTTGCGTTTGCGGCTTATATGGCACACCTCTCTTATGGCATATGCCTGATACGAGTACTTGCGATTCCATAACGTCATCGCAGAACTCACTACCGTTATCAGTGCACATAATACCCGGTCACCCGTGGTCAGCAAAGACTTGGCAACATAATTCTGCCACTGTCTGCGTATTCTTATCCTTTAATGGATAGAGCAATCTAAACCGTGACGCCACATCAAAGAATTGGCATACGTAACGGTCGCCTGTGTGCTCAGACGTGGGCAGGT
>NW_014030762.1:0-1025 GCF_001186125.1 Sphaeroforma arctica JP610
TTTATATATATATATATATATTCCCATTCTTCGCACGCCAAATATTCTAGTAGTATAGCCACAATTGATTGGATGGCACACAGTGTCCTAATTCAGTTTAAACAGCCACAGATCAACTTATAGTGGTGGATAACCGCAGACAAGAATTAACGAGTCTGTTGCAGCCATCGCAAGTTCAACCTTAACTAATTAAATAGTCAGCCGCTGCTGTGTTCCACACGGATACATCAATGCACACCATAAGATGGCGCGAATTGGTTTTCGCCGCACTTTGTGGAGAATGAGCATAATATAATCACGAATTTCTTTCTATGCCGAGGCATTGCCAGAACGCACGAGCCTAGCAGGCACCTTGGAATCTTCTTCATTTTACTACACTATGAATTTATGCGGAATTAAATATATAGGTTTATTGGGTGATGTATGAGTTCTCGAACGTTTGATCTAACGTGACAAATTCAGTTGCGTGACAATACGTATGAAAGGATATTATCAGCCAACCACAGCCTTTCAATTCAAGCGCAGATCAGACTGTTTTATATTCACTGCCTTGTGCAGGACGCTGATAGTGGCGGGTGCGTCCATGCGCAGATGTTTGATATCCCCATCTGTGAGGATCAGAATAAACATTCAGTATGATCAGTGAATGTGTATTCGTATATATAGCAGATTACATGCGAGTATATATGCTCATAGATGGGACGATTGAAACACCCATTATTCGTTACTAACACATGTACGTACATCCACTATATCTACATAATGTATGTATGTAAGTGTGTGTACACAATATGAACGAAAAAGAAATTTAGTTTAAGTATTCTCCATCTATTTATTGATTCTAGATCAATCAAGATATTTTATCAATATATCTATACTACTCAGCGTATTTAAATATCCACAACCATGCTGCATTCACTCCCACCCACAATTGAACGTTGCATAATGCACCAGCTGCCGGCCAAAGCGACTACAATAACCAATTACAAACCACATTGAATAGCACATATGGATGTATATATATA
>NW_014030761.1:0-1025 GCF_001186125.1 Sphaeroforma arctica JP610
GTGTGTGTGTGTGTGTGTGTGTGTGTGTGTGTGTGTGTATGGTATGTGCGTGTATGTGTGTGTGTGTGTGTGTGTGTACTACTGTGCAGATTTCCAACACGCCAATGGTTCATCCCTGCTCAATTCTACCAAGCTGTGCAGATCGATATACTATGTGACATGCCCGTGTATTTGAGCATATCATAAATAAATCAAACACTCATCCGCTCACCGATTGGTCATCATCGTTGGCGGGAGAGATCAACAGCCACACCCCTTCAACTGCGGATCCGGATTCGAGCTGTTATACGGACAGGGACAATGGTTTAATTGTACATTAGAATACGTGGTGTCGATATAGCTACTTAAGAATAGATGCAGAGTGAGGCACATTTCGATTAGGCCCACAATAGAGCATTCGATCTAAGTTGCGCGCGACCACCAACGCACACGCCTTTGAAAGGCACAGTTTGGACGATGCTCTTTCCAAAATGAAGAGTACTCCTTCTCGTTCTGAAGGATACTAAATTTTACACACAAAAGGATATTGAACGTAAGAATTAACGCGCAAATCAAAAACGTGCCAACCACGTTGACCAACACTTTCATTTCACGATGTGCAAGACCATTCCTCACTGACATGCTAAGGTATGAAGAAACACAAATGGAATTGCATCGCAGATTATGTCACAGCTGGGCAACTCAAGAAACTTGCAAGCTTTGGGTCTAGCACAGCACATACAGTGGATGTATTATGAGCTCCCCCCACACCCGACACAATAGAGTATGTAATACCACACACCTGAAATATACCCAACACATCACACACAGGGGATGTACCATGAGCTCCCACCACGCCCCACACAATAGAGTATGTAATACCCCACACCTGAAATAGACCGTGCACATCACACACAGGGGATGTGCCATGAGCACCCACCCACACCCGACACAATAGAGTATGTAATACCACACACCTGAAAGAGACCGTGCACATCACACACAGGGGATGTACCATGAGCACCCACCTCACCCGACACAATAGG
>NW_014030760.1:0-1025 GCF_001186125.1 Sphaeroforma arctica JP610
GATACACATATACCATTGTAGGTATACATATAGCATTGTAGGTACACATATAGCATTGTAGGTATACATATAGATGTAATATATCCCTGCATTGTAGTAACATATCTCTGGATTGTAGGTATACATATAGCACTGTAGGTACATATATCGCTGTAGCATACCCCCGCATTGGCGTTTTTAGCCTTCACGAGATCCAGAGTCCACACATGTGTTTCAAAGATGTCCTGCAGGCGCTCGAACAAAAGTTCCAAGATCTTAACCAGATACTTCTGGCTCTGCGTTTGGCTGTCTTGTGATATGAGATCCTCCTTGGCCTCTGGTTTCCATGCCAACGCCTTCTTTGTCGACTTCTTCCGGTACGCGTCCAGGCTGGACCCAAGCTTGGGTTTGGTCTTGCGATTGACCTCTTGTACCACACTGACAGTGACACCTGTCAGTTCTCGCTGCAGCCGTTGCTTGATGGTCTCTGTACAGTCGTCCAATCGGCCTAGCACACGCAACGCCTCCACCAGTGTCCCGGTGTATCTGTACGTACATACGCAATGGACACCAGTCAGCTATGCACTACTGTAGGTCCGCATACATGGTTGTTCTGCATTGTGTATACAGAGTGAACCTGTGGGATATGGATAGACTTGCATGCAATATCGATTGCGGTCGATGTGGATGGCCGCACAGGCGTATATTTGTTCATGCTTGCAGACGTTAGTAACCATGGCAACCGGAGCGTAATTTGACATAAACGTGTTTCGTGGTAGGTATATGTATTTATATTCACGCTGCGGCACAGACAATGTTCTATCCAATGGGGTGTATATGCTCACTGGCAAGTATTGTGGTGCATATGTTTATGTATTGATATCTGGACAAGCATTTAGATAGTCAATGTTTTGCATATGCGAGTCTAAGAGAAAAATGCAGTATTGATCACGATCAAAAGTGCATTCCTGTTCGTAGATTTTACAATGTCGTGTGGACAACATCACGGGCTTTGGGCGTATACATACATATACACACACACACAC
>NW_014030759.1:0-1025 GCF_001186125.1 Sphaeroforma arctica JP610
ATATATATATGCTTGTGTATGTGTGTATGTGTATGTATATGTGTATGTGTATGTACTTATGTGTTTGATATTTCCATATAATGGTTGCGTGTGTATGTGTATGAAGTTCACTACAGTAAAAACACGAATTTATTGAGTGAATGTGTGTGTGTGGAGGTTGTGAGTTTGTTACTTTCTTTTGTACTAAATGAGTGTCTGTGTAGGGTTGCAAGTGAGTGTGTGTATTGAGTGTTTGTGAGTGTGCGTATTGAGTGTTTGTGAGTGTGTGTTGAGTGTTTGTGAGTGTGTGTGTTGAGTGGTTGTGAGTATGTTTATTGAGTGTTTGTGCGTGTGTTTATTGAGTGTTTGTGCGTGTGTTTATTAAGTATTTGTGCGTGTGTTTATTAAGTGTTTGTGCGTGTGTGCATTGAAGGGTTGACCTATACTAAGTACATAGTCAGTCGATTAGTTGTTCCCACATATCTCATGCACACACTCCTTTGGCCTCCTGTCTGTGTGCAGGGGTGACCTATATCAAGTACATAGTCCGTCGATTGGGTGTTCCCACATATCTCATGCACACACTTCTTTGACCACCTGTCTGTGTGCAGGGGTGACCTATACCAAGTACATAGTCGACAGTACAGCCGAAGGGTTTGGGTCGCTCAGTGCGGAACAGAGTGTTTTGACACGCCCAAGAGAGTTGGGGAAGGCACTCTCGCGCTATGCAGGTCTCACGGCAAAGGTGGTTGTAACAGCCATTGGCAGGGGAGACGATGACAAGGTGAGTGTGAGAGAGTATGGCGCTGGTGTAGTGGTTTGTGCGTGTGTGTGGAGGTGTGAGAATATGGGTGCGAATGGGGGTGTGAAGTAGAAGAGGGTGGTTGGGTGGTGTTGGTAAGGATGTGCAAGATTCATAACTTGGACATTCAGTTGTTGTATATGTGTATACATAGCCAACAAAAGGTATATATGAACAAAAATCACTATATATATATTTATATATTTATATATATATATACATAAATATATAAATACATACATAC
>NW_014030758.1:0-1025 GCF_001186125.1 Sphaeroforma arctica JP610
TATATGTATATTATATANATGTCTATATATATATATATATATAGTTGAAGATATGTTGTATATAGTAGTGTATATATATATATATAGTATGTACAGTATTGTGCTATAGCACTCTGGACTGCCAAGTCTATATAGTTTGTATGTATATATACATCAATAGCTGAATTTATGTTGTTTCTAACTTCTCTCGACGAAGCTTTTGATCACCCAGTCTCATCATACTCGCCGTCTGTCCAGCTTAAACCCCATTTGGGCTGCCTTATAGTTTACTTATCTCATCACTTGCCATATAGTTTACCTATCCCGTCGGGATTGGCCCCTGGCGCGGTTGCGGCTGTCGTCAAATTTGGTCAAAGCAGAGTACATCGGCTCGCTGGGACTAACGAATGACAGCTCATCGCACACAATGTATGCGCTGCGTGGTGTGTCTATATCTGTGTCTGCGTACATTGTATTTTATATATATATATATATATATATGTGTGTGTGTGTGTGTGTGTGTGCCCGTGTCTGTATATTTCTGTGTATGTTCGTATGTGCGCCTGTGTCTGTGTCTGTGTCTGTGTCTGTGCGTAAGTGTGTGTGTGTCTAGGGATAAGTATATTTAAGTACATGTGCTTGTACGCATAAATAGTATTCTCTACGCAGTATAAACAAAACGCTATGCATTTATGAGAGTATATCTGTGGCAAATCGAATGAACAGGGTATGCTCTCTACCCGAATGTTGGTTTTGGGTTTAGGGTTTTAGGTACATGCCTTATTTCCGTCCCGTTTTGCGCCTGTTGGGCAACACCCGATGTGCTGAACCAATGCAATAGATCCGCAGTTGTATGTAGGTACATGAGTATGCACATATGTACACTTATACGCATGCCATAAACAAGCATACATGCCAACAAGTCACCATTGGTCTCCGTATATCTATATTTGCTTGCCTGGCTCTCTATCACAAGTCGTATTTATATTTATTTATATATATATATATATATATATTGTATTTATGTATGTACGTATGTGTGTATG
>NW_014030757.1:0-1025 GCF_001186125.1 Sphaeroforma arctica JP610
GACAGCTACACCATAACCAGCAACCATTCGTCCAGAGAAGTTCGGGACACAGACAGCTACACCATAACCAGCAACCATTCGTCCAGAGAAGTTCGGGACACAGACAGCTACACCATAACCAGCGACCATTCGTCCAGAGAAGTTCGGGACACAGACAGCTACATTATAACCAGCAACCAGTCGTCCAGAGAAGTTCGGGACACAGACAGCTACACCATAACCAGCAACCATTCGTCCAGAGCCGTTCGTTCCTTTTCCGTGACATTCCTGTCTACTCCAGCGTCCCCCCACATAGACCATAGGTAGCCCACCACTTTGGTCGGCTCGTGCGCCGGGGCAAAGCGAACCAAGCTGCTGCTCACATACATCCATACAGTCCACAAGGTATCAAAGTGGTGTCCCAATCCTACCAAGTTACTGCTAACCCCAGATAAAGTCAACCGATTTAAGGCAGGGGTGCGCATTTGGAATGTGTGATCTACCTCTGAGGTTACAATCGGCCATGTGTGTGATGTTTGGGGTGTCTCTGAGTACGAAATCATGAGCAAGATACCTATCCTTGTGCTACAGCACACTAATGGCGTATCAGTCGTTCACCTCGAGATATCTACAATCTACACCGTCTATAGAGACCAAGAGGATATCTACAATCCTCTCTGTCTATAGAGACCTCGAGATATCTACAATCTTCACTGTCTATAGAGACCTCGAGATATCTACAATCCTCACTGTCTATAGAGACCTAGAGATATCTACAATCTTCTCTGTCTATAGAGTGTCCACAGAGATCAAGAAGATTTGTCTGGAGAGTGGGCCACTGTTCTGCGAGCTGTCGGAACAGCCACTGTCATCACATTGGCAACGTCTTTACATCGGAACACGCTGTTGGTATCGTCTGCAAACAGGGAGACGCAATTACCATGTAGAATGAGCACAGGCTTAAATATCAGCTACATGTGGATTTGCGAAAGGTTCTGACTATGCTGCAAATTTCGTCCTCGGTCCAATAATAGGCATATATGTAT
>NW_014030756.1:0-1025 GCF_001186125.1 Sphaeroforma arctica JP610
GTGTGTGTGTGTGTGTGTGTGTGTGTGTGTGTGTGTGTGTGTGTGTGTGTGTGTGTGTGTGTGTGTGTGTGTGTGTGTGTGTGTGTGTGTGTGTGTGTGTGTGTGTGTGTGTGTGTGTGTGTGTGTGTGTGCACATATTCACACAATACATATATACACACACACACACATATTCACACAATATCACTCGAACAGGAACCCTGTTGTATTATACTTGGCTGCTGTACTATGGCACAGGCTATTATATCATCTAACCCCGTAGTGTGGCACCAGGGCAGGGCTTTTTGACTTCTAAACCTTTAAAACCCAAAGTAGCTATTACACACCAGGCAACCTCCAAGCATCCTGTACACCCTAAACCCTAAACCCTACAAGCTTCTCATGGGATAGTCTAGGGTTTGGAGGGTTCATTTTTAACATACTATTTACTGATTCCCGCGCCTAGCGATTGAGTCAGTCGGTAGGCCACCAGCCGCTGTGTGTTTCGGCGTCAAAGTTTTCAAATAGGGGTTAGGGGTTTTAGGGTTTAGGGTTTATCCAGGATTGATGTTTTTCTTCTTCTTCCGGGTTTTATGGAATGCATGTCTTACCATTCACTGAGTCCTCTGGTTGATGTTTTGCCACAGAATTCACTGGCGTATCTATCCATCGCAATGGGGTTGGTGCGGTGCAAAAGGAAACAGCAATTGGACATGTACCAGAAAACCATCAAGCTCAGCAAACACGTCGTGGGGTGCGATCTAGGTAGGTACGAAGAGAGGTAGGATGTATTCAATACATTATAGCCACGTACACTATTAGTGGGCTGAGTTGGGATGTCATTGGTCATATCACTGCACCTGGATATGCCGTGTTGCTTTGATAACGCTAGGATTGCATGTCACGGCCTTACTCTTTATCAACATTAATTACCCTCAATTATGCTCCTTTGCCCCTCATTTCGGATTGGTGATTACATATAAACGTACATACACACACACACACACACACACACACACACACTACACACACACACACACACACAC
>NW_014030755.1:0-1025 GCF_001186125.1 Sphaeroforma arctica JP610
CACATTTGAAATAGGTACACGTATATGAAAATATAGGATTATTTAGTGGTCGTTTGTAGATATTTGTGTATTTGACTTTTACACATCCTATTGTATTTTTACTGGACATATCATGTACAGCCCCTCAATCAACACAGCACTACTTTGCACCATGATAGTTCCGTATGAATCGGTTAGAGTTCAGCATTCTGCTGTTAAACGTGCCACTGATCACCCCTATTTTCCCACAAACCAATATACTATACCGAATAAACTCACTCGTATTACACTTTGCTTGGCCACATGCCTTAGAGTACACTTGTTAGCCATATGTTCTACTCTATCCGGAGCATGTGTTTGATTTGCTTGCCATCGCCCTTCTATTTGCACGGATTCTTGTTAGCCGAATGTTCTACTCTATCAAGAGTATTTGTTTGATTTACTTGCCGTCGCCCTTCTATTTGCACCGATTCCCATCGCATCACGAGACTGTGTAGTATCACGTGCGATGGAACTGTCCTTTTTGTTGTATCGGGACAATGCTGTGTGCTACGTACCATTTAGTGCATATATTTGTCTCAGAGTTTAGGGTTTAGGGTTTGGAGTGTCAGTCACATTCTAGGGTATAGGACTTAGATTGGTTTCATTGTCGGGAGTATCGTAACTTATCAGTTGCCGTTAATTATCTAAATTGCTGGGTTTTCATTTACCTAAATTGTTGGGCTTCACTGTCTCAAGATACCGAATTCTCGCTTAATGCTCGTGATGTGTTCTCCGTTGTTTCCATGGGAACAGAATAATGAACCATCGCATCACAATCCCTGCCGCCGATGACCCAGATGGGAACTCGGAGACTGAGTACTTTTCATATCTGTTACATCGCATGATACGCGCCAAGTACATGGCTGGCATAGAGGTACGTGGCAAGAAACAGTTGGTGCAGTAAACGGACGGATGGAGGTGTAATCTGTCAGTTCTGTGTTGACCACCTGATAAGTATTGACGATATTGTCGAGATAATCTACGCCAAACGCGGCCATGCATTT
>NW_014030754.1:0-1024 GCF_001186125.1 Sphaeroforma arctica JP610
ATATATATATATATATATATATATATATATATATATATCACAGCAGACATATCTTCTCATATTCTGCACCGTTCAAGCGCATTCGAATACATTTTTATACCTCACCGTCACTCTCTGTTCCATCACGGCACTCCCACAGTGTCGAGTGATTACACATATTTTATCCTCCTGAAAGACCACAGCAAGGACACAACTCAGATGTACCGTATTGTGGCACAGGCTGTGTCGCGATACGAGTTGGTGCAGGTGTGCTAGTGTATTCTGTGTTGATGTGATGCGTTGATGTGTTGATGGTTGATGTGTTGATGTGTTGAAGTGTGTGTACATGAGATGGTGTTCAGGGCTTCGGCATACATACCACTTCTGTCTATGCGTTTATTCGTATATCCGTGTGCGTTAGTACAAGCGTGAGTGTCTATAAACGTATACAATTTTAGTATACGTGATAGTTTTTAAGGATGTTAGGATGTGTGCAGAAGTACGGCAATGTATCAATGTGTATATATGTGATAATTTTCAATGCGAATGTGTTTTGAAGATTGTACTCGTGTAGTTTACCTGTTTGGTCTAAGAATAGGTCTCATACTCTTCATCAGTTGGACCTTATAATAGGACTTTTAATCGCAACCTCTTAGCTCTAGATATATGACTCACTGTTCATATGTTTATTTTAAAAAAGGACTGGAACTACTTGATGGGCCAAGTGATGCCCCTGCTGGAGGATTTGGAGCCAGGTATGCATCAATACTTTTCATTTTGTTTCTTAAATTAAAAATTGACATATTTATACATATTCATGAGCTATATATATATATATGTGTGTGTGTGTGTGTGTGTGTGTGTGTGTGTGTGTTTTCTATATATGCATATATATATATTATTATTATTATTATTATTATTATTATTATTATTATTATTATTATTATTATTATTATTATTATTATTATTATTATTATTATTATTATTATTATTATTATTATTATTATTATTATTATTATTATTATTATTATTATTATTATTATTA
>NW_014030753.1:0-1024 GCF_001186125.1 Sphaeroforma arctica JP610
TATATATATAGCATACAGTCCAATTCTAACCTAAAATTCACCTCTCAGTTTGCCGAATGTACGAAAGTGCCTGTTATGGATGCAGCACTGGACTTCAATCTACCTGTCCCGCCTCTGTGGCGCCTTGAGAGGGGGGTGGATGTGGCTGCCGTCTTTGACAATAGCAAAGCACATCTGATACTAGACACGGATGAGAAGCTGATGGTATGTATGGCATGTTGGTATGAACCGCTAATTGTGTGTCAAACTACAGATGGATAGTACGTGTGACATGTAGGTATTGGTAAGCATGTCATGTTGATACGAGACGTTAATTGTGGGACCTTTTTTCGACTAGGGAACACACAATGTACGCGGGGTTTACCCATCATACACAGCACGCACTCTATTGTATACAGAATTAATACATCATGCACTCTATCTCAACTAACTAAATACACATTCTATACTGTACTTCACCTTCATATACATCATGTACTATATTTTTAGCTATCAAACACACCATCTATTCGGTGCTTACTCATCATCATGTACTATATTTTAAGCTATCAAACACACCATCTATTCTGTATCTACCCATCATGCACATGATGTTTACTTACCACAGGGTCGTGAACTGACTCTGGCGGCATTTAGTGCTAACCGCAATGGGCATTCGTTTCCGAAGTTAAAGCAGAAGTGTGTCTGGGATGGAGGTGAGTGGGCACGTTGCCATTGTAGGGTTTAGTATTTATATAGACGTAGGGGCTAGAGCTCAAAACACTGAACCCTAAACCCTTAAAAATCTTGTCGGAAATGTATATCCCTAAGTCTGAACCTGTGGTGCCTTATGTTGACCCACACAATTGCTATAACAGTAGGTGTGTTCGATGGTCTTGTGAATTTCTCTTATGTTATACTCTACCTATAAAGGTATGCGAATCGAAAACCGTAGTATGTGCATAGAGATATACTTACCTATTTAACGATATATATACAAAAATTTGCATAGTTTTCTGACGGACACCTATTCATTGTGTGTTTT
>NW_014030752.1:0-1024 GCF_001186125.1 Sphaeroforma arctica JP610
GAAGTTTACACAGAGAATTAGTTGACCGAACTTAAGAAATCGGTCGACGATTATACCATTAAAATGGAAATCGTCCACGATGCGCATCATGCTGATGATGTAGCATATTTTGCGAATATGATTGCGATTAAGCAGAAGCGCATTGATCAGCTGATTCAGGCCCAACGTGGACAAGACCACAGGGACAACCAGAATTACAAAGGACAAAGCAGTCGACTAAAGTCGAACTGGGATGCCAACAGCAAGCAGGTCGAGTTTATAAACAACCATGACCTCAACACGCTAACCCGTACGCTCAATGCGTTTACGGTCATGCTGGAGACGAATGATATCGCTCCCCAGCAATGGATCTCTGCTTTAATGCAGACGTTTGACCCTAAAGGTACAAGTTATTTGATCCTGCAGCGACACCAGCATGAGCTAGATACTTGTCTTTACTAGCCAGCTGTGTGTAGGTTGGTTACATCCTTGTTAAGTAAGGACATGCGTAGCCCAGGACTGAATTCAATTTTAACTGAACCAGTTGAGAACACGCCCATGCAGATTTTTATTTTGAAGCTAGATGCTGACCTGAAACGTCCAGATATAACGAAGGACAAGGCACAGCGATGGTACGAGTTCCTGGTTATTCGCGTGTTTTGTAAGAACATAAGGAATGACGACCGTGAGAGCCTGTACACCGAGTTTCAAACGCGAGACCCCAACATACACGTGCTCGCGACTCCACTCTATCCACGCGACGCAATATATGGGCACGCGCAGGAGCGAAGGGCACGGAATTTCTATTTAAAGAGATTAAGAAATGTGCCGACGCACAGTGTGGGTATGACATGTACCTATTAACTCCTAACGGTTATTGGAATGTCAGACATGCATCCACCTGTACACACTTTCTTATTAAGTGCGACAAGTGTGAGAAGACCAATGGCTATCACACTAAGTACTACCAGGTACAATCGTTACACAGACAATACAACGACTCTTTAGATGAGCGTGTAATAATCCCTGTATACTGTAAACTTCG
>NW_014030749.1:0-1024 GCF_001186125.1 Sphaeroforma arctica JP610
TGTGTGTGTATGTTTGTACATGTATATCCATATACCACAGACAATGGAACATACCGAATTGCCACTAAACCTTGAGACAGGCTTGACAGTGCCCGTGAGATTCCATCCATGTTTGCGATTGGCTACAGTCCACGCGGAGATGGGCGGATAGTGACTCACCTGTAGTTGACGTCACTAATATAGGTAAGTATGAATGACTTCGTCGATCTACGTACATGTATATGACGTCATCAAAGTAAGTATTGGACATACAATGAAAAAGTGAACAAACAATCAATGTTTGCAATGAAACAGATATGTTAATATCATTCGTTCCGAACTTCAGGAGCCCTAATAGTCACGCAGAAATGTACGCGTTAAAGCTATGGCTGTGAGCAACTATACACGATCGCATGCAACTTCAAAGGTGCAAACCCTAAACCATCTGTCCATGGTATATGACAGAGCTCAGTGAGATATCTCAGCCAAAACGTTGCAACAGCATGCGGCCGGTGTGGCTGTGCTTGCCATATAGCAGATCCTTCCTCATAAACGTTTACTAGGTGTGGCGTATACGTATACAGCTCACACACACACACATAGAAAGGTTTCTTGTCTCACATTAGATGTGTACATACATACCTACATAAAGACATTAGATGCATACATACATACCTTGATAAAGACAATAGATGTTAACATACACCCCAACATAAAGACATTATATATATATATATATATATACCTACATAAAGATATAAATCTGATGCGTTAATGCACAAACCACCAGCAAACGCATCCAGACACCAACAAGTATCACACGCACCTACACCTCACCTGTTCAGCAATGTACGTGGTGCGGGTGCCGTCATTGTTTCGGAATTTACATCGATAGATTTCCCCCAAGAATTGGGTTGTACGGTTTCTTCAATTCTTTAGACTGTGATTAAAATGTCAAAAAATAGGACCACGAATTATATAAGTTTTGATTCTATAACGAACTGCTTTTTTAGTCGCTGCGGAGCACTCCGTATTAAATGAAAGA
>NW_014030748.1:0-1024 GCF_001186125.1 Sphaeroforma arctica JP610
GAGTATAAATATGTATACACAATACCTTGAGGATTGTCTCGGTGTGTTCCAACACCCATCCCAGTACAGCATGGCCTGCCTCGTGGTGTGCGATGACCTCCTTCTCTTTCGGGTCCATAACCATAGCCTTCTTCTCAACTCCACCGACTACTCGATCTATGGCCGTCTCGAAATCGTGTACTGTTACGGCTTTGTGGCCTGATATATAACAGTATAAGTACAAGCCGAAAATATCGGGTGATAGTATAGGTATTAGTGTACAAGCGTAAGTATTGGGGAGTGTATGTAAAGTTAAAAATGGAATGATCCTTATTCTATAGATAGGGAGGCCATAATGAGAAGTGACCATACTTGTGTTATTTGATATCTGGGTTTGAGTTTTAGGGTTTACTACATACGAATGCATTTACAAAACATAGTCATGTGTTCTTTCAAACCCCCAGAAATTCACTGGCGCACATAAATGTGTACAACCCCACAGCATACTACCCTTTGAGCACACAATAAACGCAGACAATCCCATGGTACGTTCACCTCCAGACCTATATATTGAATCCACACGTGCAGATATAAAAGAACAGGTGCATATGTATACTCAATAAAAGGCCACATGTAGGTATAATGGATCGTGCCAGGCGCAGCCGCTCTTAAGGCTGCCTCGTTGGATTGACGGCGATTTGTGTACCCATCCACCAGTGTATGACCCTTAACCCTAAAACCATGAAACCCTAAAACCCTAAAGCGTCCAATGATATATTTTCAAAATTCAAACAACTGCATGTACAATAACCCAAACACACACGCACACACAGACACAACATATGTAAATATAAGTACATAAAGTATCATAGTTGCAACATACACGTCTACATGTTTCAGGACATATATGCACTAAGTACAACCATATTCGAGATGTGGCCATCCATGCCAGCACGAGCGAAGGGTGTAAGCGATATCCGAACTACTGGATCAATGCAATTAGGGCCCAATGATTCAAATTCCAACAAATGCTTTATATAATATA
>NW_014030747.1:0-1024 GCF_001186125.1 Sphaeroforma arctica JP610
TATAGTATATAATATATATATATATATATATATATATATATATATATATATATATATATATATATATGTTTGCATATGTTTGCATATGTATATATATATATTTATGTATGTATATATATATATATACCCTTCGAAAGATACGTACGGGCATGAATATAGCGGTTGCGTTGAGTACTAATAATAGTTTATATGTGTATATATATTCATATATATTCTTCAATAGAAACCCACGGGCATGCCGCCGGAAACCTACGAGTCCATCCAGGATTGTTGGCATGAGAATCCGGGTGACCGACCGGACATACACATTGTGGCACAGCAGATATACACCGTCTTCAGGCGAGTGCGAGATAAGAACAACAAGGACGGGGAGTTGGACAAGAGGGGTAAGGGTGAGCTGTGCGCAACGCCACGGGTGTTACCAGGAAGTATTGTCGTGAGCGTCTCTAGAAATAACGCCAGCGATGGTAGGTTCATGACCTCGCACAATGTGGTAGCATTGCATGACTTTTCTCTGTATACGTATGTGGTGAGTATTCCGTGTAAGAATGTATTACTTGAGTTTGTGTCCAGTGCACCGTCTGGCTCCACTTAAAGGTACGTGGACATAGGCTGATGACACCTTCTGGTAAAGATCATGTCACACACATTAGTGTGTATGTTTCAGTATGCTGCCTTTTAAGGGCAGTTCCGTGTAAGAATACATTATTAGTTTGTGTTTCATTGTACCATCTGGTTCTCCTCAGCGTGTAAGTGGGTTTATGCCGATGTCACTTTCTAGTATGTATGTTGGTCGAGATCATTTCACACATTATTGCTGACACTTTGGTTCACTGTCCCACACCTTTCAGTCTGTATGTTTTAGGGGGCAAGCAGTGTGTATGGTTGTACTGTAATTTGCTATGCTGCGTTAAACTATGTACGCTGCCATATACAGTGGTGGCCAAACCCATTGCCTGAAAGCATTACTCCTTCGCCAACAGGGTTTCAACTATTTCTAGTATATATATATATGTATATATTA
>NW_014030746.1:0-1024 GCF_001186125.1 Sphaeroforma arctica JP610
TGTTGTATTGTATGGGGTGAGGGGTGAGGAGGTCAGTGTGTGGTGTCTGTTGTATAAGGACAGTGTGTGGTGTGTGTGTTTATTGACTGTATAGTGAGGTGTCTGTTGTATTGTGTGGGTTGAGGGGTGTGAAGGTCAGTGTGTGGTGTGTGTTTGTACTTACTGTACAGTGGAGTGTCTGGGGTGAGCAGACGAGTGGATGAGCTCTGCGCACTGTGTATGAGTTTGTAGTAGTAGGTAGGTGTATAGGTGGTCGATATGCAGGTGGCAGGTATATGGGTTGTGGGTATAAAACCCCGTGCGACACCTGCATAGAGTGCACCAGAACGCCCGAGCCCTTTTACTACCACGTGCTTGCAAGATGTGACTCATCTGCAGTGTTGGCAGTAGGTGTAGGTAGTGACTGATATACAAACACGCCCGTACATCCCTCATATCTATCCAATATACAGAAACAACCACACATACAATATACAAGAGCACACATACATATGATACATATACACACACACACGTACATATAATACAATACCACATACACACTTGTACATATAATATACATACACACACGTACATACAATACACAACCACACACACACACTTATACATATAATATACATACACACGTACATACAATACACAACCACACACACACACTTATACATATAACATACGTACACACACGTACATATAATACAATACCTCACACACAGATACACACATGCACTTCTGCCCCCATCCACCACCTTTGTTAGGTACCACAACAGCCTCGTGTGCCTCCTGACCAGTGCTTTGTTCCAGTGCAGCAGCTGTGTGCGCTGGTGCGTCTCGGTGCACATTCCCAGTGGAGATGTTCGGTACTTCGTCTGTGGCGTCGATGGGTTGTGGATTGACATACTCAGATTCGTTGAAGGAGCCGCCGTCTGGTGTGCCTATGTATACCTGCGGACGTGAAGGCGTATTGGTATTAATATATTGTTCTAGTTATACACACACACACACACACACACACACACACACACAC